>NW_009602137.1:0-20117 GCF_000690535.1 Cariama cristata
GTCCACATGCGGGGAAAGGTGAGTGGGAAGATCCACATGGATCCTCTGCTACTCACTTGAGCCTAGTTTGAGGTGCTATTTGCATTGCCCTGTATTGTGGAAAGACTTTCACACAGGAGGGTGTCATGTTCTGTATCACTTCGTTTCCCCTCTGAGGGAAGCCCATTTCGTACGTCTGCTCTCCGTCTCCTTGTGTGGGTGGGAACTGGGATCCACCCCTCCCTGAGCCTGCCCAGTTCAGCACAGCTGATGTTCACCTGTCACAGAAGCACCAGTCTCTTGGGACCAGTGCTGATACCGATTGTTAGCACTGGGACAAATGTACTCCTTGACCTTGATATTTTTATAAGAGGGAGTGATTAAGGTGAGAAAAAACTGAGGAAGTTTTTTTTTTTCCCCCTTATTCATTCTGTCACAGCTGCTCTTCATCTCCTGTAAATATGAGCCCTACCATCAAAATTCAAATCCACATCCAAACCTGCATTTTCCCCAAATCTGGGGGTGTTTTGAGCTGGAATCCATCACTTTTTTTTTTCCTTTTTTTTCAACTGAAACCTAATAAATGTGCTTTATAAAAAATGAGTTCAGCCAACATCTGGAGGCAGATAAAAATCCTCCAAGCTACTGTTCCACAATCTTAGGGATCATTAGTACTGCAGAACATCTATACAGAATATTTATCTTAAGCATGTAATAAAATGAAAGCTACTGCGCCAAATTCAGAACAACCTCTGATGAAAAGAAATGCCTCACATCAACATTAAGCTAGAGCTTTTCTAGCCAGAGAGAATCTTTTCTCTAGCCAAAGAACAGCAACTTGTAGTTACAAAAACTTAACACTAAACACAGGGGGAAATGTATTATTTTAATTGTGAGACTTCATCACTGGTTAGTTTAATACGTCTTTCCCCCTTTTTCTTTTAATCTCCCTCCCCCTCTCCTTAGGATGGTTTATTGCTTGTAAATTATTTGTCACATCGTTGTAATTCTATCCAGATCCTTAACTTTCTAATCATGCATCTTTTATGGGGTCTCTTTTAAAGAAGCACTATAATTACTTGCCAAGGGTCCCTGTAAATTTTATCAGGCTGTAAAATATTATACTTTAATTATTTGGAAAAAAAATTGGAAATGTTCCCTCTGAAAGGCTACACGATCGATATTGCAAGGAGCAAGGCACCTTCTGCAGTTTTGCATTTATTCCTGATGTATACCTCAGAAGCCTTCAAAACTCTTCCACTTCATTCAGTGTCATGGGAAAGTATTAATGGAGAAACTGGCCTTTGATTAAGCTGAAGAAATTGCTTACTGCATATTTTAGCTGTTGTAAAATACACTAAGAGGATGGCAAAGGATGCTCTCCCATTCTTTTTGTAGGAGGCACAGGGACTCAGCTATCAGCTTGGTGAAAGAAGTGTGTATTTAAGAGCAGAGCAGAAATGCAGAATAAACTGCAGACGCAGAAACGAATTAAACCCTTCTTATGGAAAATGGAAATGGAACTTTTATTGAAGGAAGAATTCTCTGTTTCTCTATTGATTTTGAAACTATCATCTCGTCAGTTTGTTTAACTAGTAGTAAATATAGAAATACTAGTAACATTTCTACTACTATTATTTCTACTAGCAGTAGGCATTTGAGACTCATTTCTTTCAACCTTTACTACAGAAACTAGCAGCTTCCATGATGCTGTTTTCTAGAAAAAGTATGAAGAAATTGGGTACCTGATAGTGACCTAAAGCTGTTTCTGGAATAGGATTTCCCATGCACTATTCAAAAAATTGGTTTGCAGTTAGTTTAAATCTGTATGTGCATAAGGTGTAAAATTGTATATCATGCTCGTCACCAGCGTTTCAATTAAATGTGCATAGTAACTAAGCTCTTGCACATTTCTGGTAAGCGTGCATTTCTTTAGATGGCTGAGCTGAAATATGGGGAAGTTAAATGGTTTGGTCAAGGAGCACAGTAAGCTGGAAGCAAAGTAAAATATAGATCTCACCTCGGCTCCTTGCTCTTGGGGAACACTATGGGATGTGCTTAAGAGGAAGGACACACTACTCTATCTGTACATTTCCTTTTATCCTAAGAGAAGCCCTGAGAGGATCCTAAGGGATCCTCTTGTCCTATCTGTCCAGTGGCTTTCCAGGTACTATCCTGGGAACACCCACTATTTTTTCCCCCTAAACAGCACCAGATAAGACTCGCCAGCACCCAGACAGGTGAGGTAAAGGAAGTCTTAGATCCATGCACAATGAACAGGCAGTCCTGTTGTTTCCCAGGTTTTCTGTAAATACCGACTAAACCTACTTTCCCTGAATGCCCTTTCTATAAAAGTGCAGCACCTCTAGTAAACTGCCCATGTTCTGCGCAGCACCAGCTTTTGCAGCAGGCTTTGGCTTGGTGGACAGCAGCGTTGGTGTATATCGCATTTTAACATTTTTAATCTCTGTGCATCATCACACACGTGCAGGTAAGGCATTCTCTGCGCAGGGCTGTCAGAGCTGAGGGTGATGTCTTACAGTGACAGCACCTGAAAGAGCCAGCGCCTTGCATCACTCAACAGCATTCTGGAGATCAAAAAGTAAGTATCTTTCATTCATGATTCAGGCCAAGTCAACCAATGATTTTTAATGATTGTTCATGAATGAGACAGACCTTGATATTTACTTACAGTGGTTGTTGACCATCAGAAACTGTTCAATAAATATCTCTTATAAACCACACACAGGTAAATATAAATCTGGCTTAAACTACTGTATGTTGTTGCTATTTTTAATAGCTGAACTCTGACAGAAGGCAGTGGTAAGAGTGGTAACCGTGTAATGGTAACCATTTAAACACGGATATAGTTATGGATGGTTGTATTATTCATTGCAAGCCAAGGGTTCGACTGAAGTAACCATTCTACCTGTAGGCACTCTGTCCACAAAGAGATCTCTCTTTGTTTCATATCCTTCCCTATATTGATACAGCCAAATAAAGAAACTGTAACAACAGGTAGCCTGAAAAGCATGAAATACGTTTACTTGCAAATAACCAGACATGCTGCAGATGTTTGAAAATCAGTATAAAACTGATTTCCAGAGACTGACCTCTGGTTCTACAAGGATCCCTGGGGACTTCTCTGCTGTTGTGTTAGCTCAGAGGTCAGGTTCATGGTCTGAGATAGCTCCCCAAACCCTTCAGCTGTTTACCTTGCTGTCAGAGTTTACACCCCTACTCATGTCTGGAGGGAGCCAACTGTCTCGCTCGCTTGGACACTCAAGTACCAGGTTTTTAGCCCTCCTTCAGAGCTGCTCTCCCAGGCAGGGAGAGTGCCACAGGCTGAACCAAAATGGGCTCAAACTTGGAGATTAAAAAAAAAAAAGACAAAAAACAGACACCCTACATGGAGCTATTCTGCATCCCAAAGGACAGGGAGCAAAACACAGAAATAGCTGCTTTGTGGAGCCTGCAAAGTTATTACTGCCTGCAACCAACGTTACATCGTCCTCCAGTGAACGCAAGCCACTTCACAACCACTTCAGCACTGCTCTTTTATTCCCCATTCAAAACAGCTGCTTCCCTTTGATTCTTCGCAGTCGGGGCCAGCACTTGTACTCCAGCCTGCGTTTACACTCCTCTCCTTGTCTAGATATCCTGCCTTTACCTGGAGAGCCTGGGATCCCCCCACTCTCACCCTGCTTACGCACCTGCAGCGATGCGGATGCAACCTGGCAGCTCTGAGCCCCGCTCCTGTTGGGACCGGTAGGAGCGAAGCCTGCTAGGGCACATCAGCAAGCGTGCTGGAGGGCAGGCAGCAGCTGGAAAGCAAACAGGCTCCCAGCTCTGGGGGTACAAGCCCTCCTGCGGGCTGGCTGACAGCTACAAATCAGCTCCACTGAACGGCAGAGAAGGGAGACACTTTTTGCATGTAAACTTTGCAGGTAGGGATTTGGGGACTTGCTCCTTTCTCCTGGCGTGCAGATGGTAGCTGTCACAACCACCATTTTCTGTAGTAAGAGGAACTCCACAGTAACTCCTCTACTAGAAGATCTCTTCTGCAGAATAAAGATTCTATTTTTTTCAATGTAATAATTAAAAAAAACCCAATAAAACAAACAAAAAAGCAACTTGTGCTGGACTGAACACCAGAAGCCTTACTTAATGATGATGACAACCTAACACATTGTGTTTTGAAGATGGTGGGCCCAGGAACAGATCCACTGGTGTGATACCTCACCCTGAGGTATGGCATTCAGAAACGCACAGAGCGCACAGCCTGAGCACACAGGATTATTACACGCAATCACAAAATGCTAATTGGTTACTAAGGCAAGCTGTATCAGATGAAATGTAAAACAAAACAGAAGCTGTTTCTCCAAGGCTTTTAAAGTTAAAAGCATGGCTAGGCTTGGGTAGTTAGAACCAATAACACTCAGATATTCCCTTTGATCCCATATTCCTGCATGTCCATTATGAAACCATCAATACCGCATGAAGGTCAGAGGGAAGGTGTAGGCTCTCTGAGGATCAGCCAAATGCTACCTTTGCATCTCTCTCAGCTCCTCTTTCCAATATTTATCTTCGTCAGTAATTCTGATACCATAAACAAGGACAGCTCACATCAAACTCAAGGCATTGAGGGGAAAAAGAAGTTAAGAGATGTTTGCCAGGGAGGACACTGTCCCAGGTCTATGCCTGGCTGCCTAGCCACAGGTTTCCTGGAACACTGCACCTCTAAGTACTGCATTTGCCTCAGGCAGCTTCCCTCCAATGTTGAAGAGAAACATTAAATCAACAGACATTTATATAGATTGACTTAGAATTCAGTGAATGCAAAAGTCGTTCCACCTCTGGGCCCTAAACCGTACAGAAGTTACTAGGCAGGCAAGGCACGGGTGCAACAGCAATGAGGTCCTCCATCACTTGCTCTTGTCCCCCTAGATTAGGAGGGAACTTTCTCTGTTTATTTAGGATGGAAAGCAGTGTACAAATGTGCAGGTTGTTCCCTTAGGTATCTACCAGATTCCAAAGTTTAAGAAAATATCAGCAACGCTTTGCCAATGATTTCCATAAAGAGGCCGTCGCAGGTACTATTTGCCAGAATAGGGGGATGGGGGAGGTAATAGCCCACAGGTGCTGTGCAATTAGCCCATAATTAGAAGTCTTAGACGAAACAAAAAATCTGAAAAATTGTTGGAAATATGGGACTGTGGACAAAATGTCTATGGTTGGAGTTCAGAAAGTTTTTTACCAGATCCTAAAATCAATGAGCTGAGACAATAAATGGACAATTGTGTATCTGATTTATAAGAGATCATTGAGTCCTTCTGCCTCTGCCACCAAAACCAGTAGAGTTTATGCCATGGAGAGGATGCCATATCTCTTCCAGCTTCCATGGTGTCAGCACTACCTTCTTTAGGACAAGGAAACCCCTATCTGAAGACCACGCTGTGTAGAGAAAAGTGCCACAAAGAGACGTGCAATCACCTGCTCCCTACTCCCAGGGCAAAGTTTGCCTCATGAATGAGATGCCAAAACTCAGGAGCCTCATACACCTGGCAGCAGGTTAGTGCTTGTTTTGGGGTCATATGAACTCTGAGGGGACTCTGCTCCCAGGCAGGTCTGAGCTTTCAGACCCATCAGGTTGGCTCAATTCCCCAAGTAGCAGCATCTTTCTGATGCAAACAGACCTCCGGCACTGATGAGGAGCAGGACTGAGAGTGTGCTGTTGCCATAGCAGGGACAGGGAAATCTATGGAAACCCCTGAAAGGGTATTGCTCTATGTAGCTGCAAAACACCATAGCTAAAGACAGTAGCAGGGCACTTACAAGGCAAGCTGTGAAGCTAGGATAATTTCAATCCATTTAGCAAAGTGCTTCCAGTCCTCATTTCAGAGCAGGTAAAAGGAAAATATAGTAAATATTGAACAAACAAAGTTAATCTGTATCCACAGCACTTTACCCAAGAAAAAACTAAAACCATCTGACTGTTGCCTGCTCTTGGTTTATTATTTTCCTCTCAGGCAGAATACCCTTTTTGTGTTTGTTTGCTTAGGGTTTTGTTTTTATTTTTGTTTAAAAGACTCCTGCCATGTGATGGTTAGCTGCTGTCATTCCCCTCCATATATAGACTCACAAACCCATAAGGCACAGGTGAAAATCATGGGGTAGTCAATACCCTATGGCAACGGCAGACATTTTGGTAACATGATATATATCTGTGAGTAATCACACATTTTCCTCCTCAGTTAAGGTGGAAAAGTGCCCTTGAAAATTGCTTACTCTCCCACTAAAATATACAGGATTTGTACTCTAAGGGACAAAGCAGAAGTCCAATGAATCACTGAAATCAGGAAAAAACAAGTAAGGTTCTTTGAATTTGTCCTTTCACAAACAGAGGTTCAGGACTCAGTTCTGAAAATTTTTGCTTGGTATTGCATTATGTTGTGTTCTTGGTTACAGTAGTTTAAATATCAACAGGTGTAGCTAAATTTGGTTTTGAAATTTGTAAGCAGGGTGACCAGGGATGATTTTTACTTTCAAGGCTAGTACATTTATCAATCTGTTTTTGTCTTCTACCACTTACATCATCACAGTAGTCAAAAGCATTATAAAATGCCTGACCAGAAATGCTCTGTTGAATACATCATGAAGGGACCCCGATTGCTTGCAAAGATTGCAAATCCTTTGTTTTCCAGAGAAAAATGCTCATTGCTAATTTTCCATTGAACTCAGGCATTTTGGGACAAGATCATCTTTCATGTTCTCTTTTCTGGGGAAATCCTCAGTGGATATAAATAGCTACAGCACTCAAATGACTTCCAGTTGTCTTAGTGAAGGTATTTCTCTGGTATAGAAACTTAATTGGTTATGCAGGTTTCGTTAAGACGATTTCAAGCTGCCTGCTGCTGTACCTGCTAGAGACACTTCTCATCCATTGCTAGCTACAAGGATGTTTGAGATTGTGAAAGAATGACTGTATTTCAAGGCCAATGGGTCATTTTGATCACCAACTCTGGATTCTTGCATTTTAATTGTCTTAAGCCCAGGGCCCAGGTATTCTAGCCTGTTGAAAGCAGGACACTGTGGTTGAGAGTTTGTGGAGAAATGATTGCCTAGCATCAGCTAACATCAGCTAGATCAGCTCAGAGTCTCCAGTATATTTGCAGAGCAAATCTTGAACTTGACCTTCTTAATCAAGTATGAAGGTGCTTTAAAATTACTTCGCCACCCTCTTTGTTCCAGCGTATAACACAGTTCTGTACAGTTCACAGAGGGCAGCCTCTTATTTTTTGGGTGAGTCTTTTTTGCTTTGTCCCTGAACCAAGTATGAAGGGAGGCAGCAGAAAACCTATCTTGGTCCACAATGGAGGTGCAAGAGCTATAGCCTCCACCTCAGGCAAGTCACAGGAACTCAGGCAGGATTATAGAAGGGTTCCTGGGTGTTAGATGAGCATTAGGTGAGCCCTATAGATATCTAATAGGGTGGGTAAGCTCAGACCAGAAGGCCTGAAGAGGAGGGATGCCATTCCTTCAACTCAGGCAGAGCTAAGGAGAAAAGCCTCTGGGAGCTGCAGTCCAGGTTGGATAGAGGCTTGGTTCTGATGTTGTATCTAGGCCTACATTTGCAGAGTGCTGCCTGTGCTATGTTTCTGTTTGAAGTATACAAGTGCTCAGAATAGACTGTGGGTGTCTGAAGCACCCCTTCTGGAAGAGACATTCTCAGTAAAGAGAAACAGGCAGCAAATATCACCGGTGACAGGTGTCTGAAATGAGCGCGATCGTTGGCTGTTCTGCACAGCTCATAAAAGAAACTCTCAAAGGCAAGTTGACCATTGCATAACCCTACCCAAATCAGGTCAGGTCATACGTACCTCTTACTACAATAGCCTTGTCTATACTGCTCTTACTACCATTGGCACGAGCAGAGGAAAGCTTTGAATGGGAATCAAATACATCTGCAATAGTCTGATGAACTATTGTCTGCCCTAGAGCCTGAAGGGGGGAAACACCTCTGGCTCCATTTGAAAGTCCACGGGACCTTGGTTTTTAGCTCACCTGCAGTTGAGTTGGTCACTAGTGGAAGTTTGTACATGAGTATCACACAACCGGAGAAACTACTATGCTGTCAGTAAGCCTGTTACTCTGGACAAGCAGTGTCTTCAGACTAACTTTGATGAAAGATATTTAATAATTACCAGAAATTAGAATTACTAAGGCCAGCTATACAGAGCTCTGTTTTCTACTAACTTGAATATTGTACAGCTATTTAGATCAATACAGAGAAAATGCAAAATACGTGCTTTTTGCAAATGTTGCTGAATCCAAAGAAAACGTCTACGTCTATTTCAGCTTCATGTGTAAAACACTTTACAAGATATCAGACACGATCTCAAAATTTTTTGAATGCCATTCAGTATTTCATGTGATCTAGAGGGACTTCAGGGGCAGCTTATCCTTTCAAGAACATCCAGACTCTGGAGTAGCATTGAGCTGGAAATGGCCTTTCTCTTTTGTAGGGATGAATTTCTTAAACTGGTCAAAAATGAAGATGCTATCCCAGATTGGAGGGAAAGCTCTCTCTCTTCCCTCCCCATTTCTCCAGAGGAAAGAAGATTTGAAAATTGCACTTGGAAGACATTCAATCAAGCAGACGGTCAGCTGTGCTCACATACCATTTGGATCAGGTTTTTAGAACTGTGCCAGAATGTACCTTATGCAAAATTAGTAAAAACAATAGCACCAGAGCAGAAGAATAACACAGCAAACCATACAGACACGTAAGGCACAACCAGCCATTAGGTGAAAGGCCAACATCATTTAGCAACTCACAAGTTCATAAATGGTAGATTTACAGAAATTTAATCCCCTTCTACTCATCAGGGGATTTCACTACAGACCAGAAATAGCTAATTAGGAATAGGAGCAATGTATTGAAAAAAAATGAAACACACTTCAAAAAACTCCTTTGAATCCCTCAAAATGTAAAAGCACTAATTAAAAAAAGATGTTTCTCTAAGAACAGCCACAGGTTTACAGGGTGGGAATTGGCTAACTTACTAGAGTCTGTTCTGTGTGTCTGGCCACCGGTTGGCAAATGCAGACCTTTACACTATAAAAACTGTTTCAGTAACACTTTGAAATACTTGCCCAATCATGTTTAGTTCACTTGGGATTCATTATAATACCATTAGATGGGATTATATCATTTGGTTTAATGTCAATTGCATTTCCATATTGTGTCCAGTGGTTTTATGATGTGGACAAATATTCCACCAAGGCCTAGGCTGAGGCCATCATATTTAAATTCTTTTCCTGAGTCACAGTTGGCAGAAATCCTCATCTCAAGACATGCAGGCTGCAAAACCCTCCTTGGAAGCAAAGGGGAGACCAAACACAGTTTTACGCTATTCAGAAGATTGCTTCAATGGTGCTTTGTGTTCTAGAGTTTGTTGAACTTGAGTCAAATACAAAATGCACTGCCTATCTCTCCTGTTATCTTGACTAGAAAGACCACAGTGAACTACAGATTTGAAATCTTCTTCTGATTCATAGTAGCTGGCCAAAACGGAAGCATGAGCACCAAGACAGATGCCTTCGCCTCCTCACACTGGAAGAGCAACGCTGACGGACATCTAAACTACCCTGGAAAACTGGTAACGAGCTGAAGGCCTCAGACTCAAATGTCTGATCACATCTGCTTTCATATCCAAAACATTAAATGCTTCCAATGCTTCCAACAGTAATAAAGCTCCAGAGAAAAGAAATCATCATCAGTGGCAACAAGAAGGATGTCAGACTTCTTGTTGCACAAGATTAAAATCCTTTTGTATTATGGTCCTCATCACTGTTTCTATAAAATAAGTAATTAACCCCTTTTCTTACAAGGGGAACAAGCAAGGCTCAGATGTATTGGATTGCGTAATGCACTTTCAACAGGAGTTTTGTTGCTGTCACCTCTAATAGAAATTAGATATATGTGCTAATGGCCCAGGTAACAGGAATGCAGCTTTCTCTGTATGGGAAGAAGTGTTGCTTTCTAACAAACTTAGAGTCATGCTAGAGAAGAAGGTGGATTCTGCTGTCTAAAGATGCCTGGCAGTATTTTAAAGAAAGCACATGGCAAAGCATAGAGAACATCTAAGGAAACAAAATAAAAAGAGCATGATAAAAGTATCAGGGCTTCATATTAATAATAATAATCTTAATAATAAAAATAATGTGTAATGGGACTATACGGACAAAGAATCAGCACTAAAACACATGTGAAAGGTTTGTTTCATTTTTCCTACAAAAGACTGCATGATGATGAAGCGTTTGTTCCTGATCATAAAATAATATCCATGATTAGAAAGTTAGGTGTTAAAAAACCAATAGATCTTGTCCAGAGTTGGTTTGCTTGTAAAGATGACCATGATGCTCTGTTTTCAATGTGTGTACCTCTGCTCCCTATCTCTTATAACCCTCACCTCGGTACAGCATGAGAACCCAAGGTTCCTGATACCTCCCACCCCAGAGTGACAGTGGAAGGAGGCAATGCCCTACAACAGAAATTTTCCCTCTTTCCATTATGCAAAAGCAGAATGGGGCACGAGTGTGCTGGAGTCTTTTCACAAACTTTGGAGAAATGGGATGTCTTCAAGGCCTCTTCCCCTCTATCAAGTTTGACTGAACACTGCTACCAGCTCAAAGGCAGAGAGAATAAAGAGTAGTAGTTGGCCACAAGCACTCAGTCTCTTGCAACCTCCATAGAAGACTTGCTTCCAGAAAGACGGAAACTGATTTTCCACAAGATATAGACCAAGAGGGAGGAAGGTGTTTGGAACCATTATACCTCTGTTAGATGTGCAACAAGCTTTGAAGATAGCCCTCTGCCCATCTTGTCCCTGGTGTTAAGTGGACAGCCCAAGGAAGCTGTGAAGAGGGCTTCTCTCAGCTGGAACCTGGCCTGTGGGGCTGCTTCTAGCAGAGACTCTCAGTGTGTCTGTAGGAAGGCTTAAGCCTCTTTCTAGGCACCAACCAACATTTAGCCTGGGGAGAGCAAATGAGTCACATCTGCACAGCTCCTTGGCAAACAAAGGCCCTGTAAAACTCTGCTTTCTTTTAGTTCAGAGTTCCTCACAGGGAAGATATATTTTCATGGGAATTTACAATTTTTTGCCCTCGAGAGAAACTTCACCGTTTCCCTTAATCAAAAGCGGTGTCATTTTTACCACTAAACATCTCACTTCTTCCCATCTGGCCAAAAACACTCCAGTGAGACATGGGCTTGGAAGAACTTGCAAGCCTTGGAGGGCCAGATCCAGCGGACCAGGCTGACTCAGTTCCTTTATGGCTCTAGGCAGTGGGCTTGCCTATAAATGCATATCCCTGTGTGGATGTAACCCCGGCATGTGCAGTTCCTGGCAGATGCAGAGCTGAAGCCAAGAAACAGAACAGATTTAAACCGCACTCTCTCCTGGAAAAGTTAAGCGGGACTGAAGTGCAGACTTCAATGATGCTTGAGCAGTGGCGAGGACAAGTCTGGTTTTGGCAGGCGGAGACCCATATGCTGTCCTGTGACCTAACTACTGGAAGTGATGGATTTGCTGGGGAAAGACCTTGACGGACCATGCGGTCAGTGTGGACGAGCCATGCACGCTGTCCGTGCATCATTTCCAGCACTGCCGGGTGGCTGTGCACCAAGTTAGCAGCGGATTGCAACGAGATGATCTGTTTTATTTTGGACTTTGATCGTCCCAAAGTAAAATCTCCAAATCTCAAGCACACATGCCCATGGTGACACAGGCTGTGTAACCTTGTATAACCACATGGGGAAGCAGTTCTTGGGTCTATTTAAGATGTGTTTTGCCTGTAGGTCTGGTGATCATGGGAAGTTACAGAGAGCTCTGAAGAAGAGTTAGTTGAAATTTACAATTAGATATATTTTTCCACCATTGAAATGGAAGGAAACCTCAAGGAAAAATGTCAGTTTTTTAATTACTTCCAAAGAAATAAAACCCTGGTAATTGAAAGCGTTCAGTTTGCAGTAGCCAACAAGGGAAACATTTCTCTAACAACCAAAAAATGGAAGTCTGCAGTCTGTCATGCAGGTATTTCCTGCAACTTTCAACTGAATAGCTTCTTCGGTTGCTGAAGACTGGAAAAAAAAATCAATGGATTTTTCTTCTTTCAATAAAAAATATTTTTAGTTTATGCACACTCAACAGTTTTGCAGTGGGGGAATATTTTCTTGACCCTTTCTGTGTCTGGCACTACAGCAGTAAAATACAGGTTTTCTGTTTCCCTCTGTGGTGTTCTGCTTATGTTCCTCTCTCTTCCCATTAGGATTTCAACTGAAATTCCCAATTCTGAACTCATGTAGGACAGACCTGGGGACTAGAGAGACCTTTTTATTCCAAAGTAGGTTACCAGCAAGCATGCCAATGAGAGGGTTATCGTTGGAAATGAGGTTGTCTTGTGCTCTTACATGTGCTACCCTGTGCAAGCATGAGAAGTTTGCATAAGGCACCTTTACGTGTGGGATAAGGCATAGCTCCCTTGCAAGAGGTTTGCTGGGTGATGCTGTTTTGTAACACCCAGCCTTGCAACACTGGTGCCAGCATCTGCTGCCTCTGCCACACAGCAGAGGTGGTGGCTGAAGGCAAGAAATGCAGGGTGAGAAGTGCTTGGTCTGCTTGCTCTGGTAACCTGAGAGAACCTGGTAGTCCTTCAAAGCCAAAAATTATCAAATGGGAAGATGGATCCCATGAGCCTACCAATCTGAAGTGACAGGAAAGGAGACAAGAAAATAAGACTGGATGACTTAGAGTCTATTGAATGTATACAGACCCTCATGTTTTCTAGCCCCATTCAAGTTCTTCAGGAAGGTATGTATATTCCTTTTCTTCTGGCAGAAAATATCCAGGACATGGCTGATGGTTTCTATTTCAGAGGGTGTCTGAGATGCAGAGCAATAAATTCCAGCAGGTTGTGTGAGAGGTGTGTCGTCTTTTTGGATTGCTTACTTGTTTATGTGTTTTTCCCCCCTGAGAATAAAAACCAGTAATAATTAATGCTGTCATTTAACATGTTCCTTCTGAAGAACAAACCTAGCCTTCTTCCACTGCCTTCCCTTTCTTGTATTGTTTCTAAGAAGAAGTGCTAAATGAAAACAGAAAGCTGCATTTTCCAAAAGCACATTCAGTGTGGCCATGCACGTTTCTGCTTGGTTTAAAAATATCTCTATGCTTCTAGACATGTTCAGCTCCTGCCTTTTTGAGGAAAGATGTCCAGTTGAGTGTTGGCCCGCATAAAGTTGAGTTGGGTGGCAATATACACTACTGGACATGTGCAAGAGTTGAGCTGAAAAGGAGGAGGAAGATACGCTGTCACGGACAGAGAGATAGCTACATGCTGGTGCTGACAGGGTGACCTTAAAAACAAAGGAAAGAGGGAGCACAGCGTAGGTGGCATATTTAATGTAGGGACAATGTGTTTTAGTTTCTCTTTCAACAGTTTCTTCAGGAGACAGAACTTCCACAACATGGAGCTAAGGGCCAAGAAATGTCAGAGTTTAATTTGGTCTCTGATACTCAATCAGTGCATGGCCTCAGGCAAGTGACTTATCTTTCCTCTATCTAAACGTCTACTTCAGTGAAACAGAGGCGAAAGTACTTTCCACAAGAGTGTCAGTGAGTTTAGCATAACTCATTAATGACTGCTTGGAGTTTTTAAATCCTGCAGCGGAGTATCCTCTGCAGGCACCGGTGGTTAATGCACTGTAGGGGTGACAGGCAGAAGAAACTGAAGCCCGGCACCCCCATTTTGTGTTCTGTGACGGACAGCTTGCGATACGGTCGTAAGCAAACGGCTAGTGGGTAAGCGCAGTGCCAAGTACGGATCCCCATCAGCGTGATTAGAGGATGCTCCCACTGGATAAGACTGTGACTGGGAGAGTGCCAACGATGTCTCACTGAGAAACAAGCAACCAATGTATCAGCCCTGATCACTACATTCAGCTAATGAAAATGTATGTAATTGATATTTTATAACTATATGGAGAAAGGATCTTTTTTTAGGGCTTTAATGGCATCGATTGACGGAAGAAAGCCAGATAGATGTCTCTAAGCTGCAGGCTATAGGGCTAAAGTGCCTTTGAGTCAGGAAATGTACACTTGTTTAAAATTCACTTCAAATTTTCACATCATTTGCAGCTTTTAATGGCATTTTTGGACCCTGATAATTAATCACTTAGCCACTGAAGTCAACTGATTGTCTCATTTCTGATCAATTACTGTTGTCAACCCCCTTCCCCTATATTCTGCATACTGACTAGTACCAGGGTCTGAAAGAGAATAACTGCCATGAGGCCCTCAGATACGCCTTGGGATGCTCTCCTTGCAGGTGGTCTCTGATACAGAACTTTGGTCCTCATTCTTTTCAGAGGTTCATCACTCTTTATTTCATGTGAGGCTGCTTGGAGTGGCCCAGTGGAGGCAATACTGCTGCTTTAAAATACATGCAGATATTGCTGCTTACTCTTTCCATGAGCCCTTCAAGGCAAAGATTATATTTTGCTTTGTGTTAGTACAGTCCCTTGAAAAGGGAGTCAGTGTCTTGGTCATTACTTAGGCTCCTCATGGTGCAAAATACATTAAGTCATTTGGGTTCTGTTCCTATCCAACTGTGATTACATGGGCTGCTTTTTCGGCCATGGTATGATGCTGGGCAAAGCAACATATAGAAATAAGAGTTAATTTTTCTCTATAAAATAGGAAGATTAAAGACCAAGGGATCTGCAGCAGCAGGCTCCTACTGCAGAGAAAAAAGGAGAACCTGGGCTTCCCATGCAGGCAACTTTAACATGCAACCCATAGCTAGATGAGACTGAGTGAAAAGGAGGCAAGTAAAATGATCTTACTGCAGCCAAGGCCTGGGATGGAAAGCTAGTGAGAAGGTTACTTTAGACAAAGGGTTTCTGTTAACTTTAATGGGATTTGGATAGCCCACCAGTGCTGGCTTAGGTTTAAGCACCCAGATTGGGTCTGGTCATTGTAAATAAGATTCTCTTTCTGTTGTGAGATGGGAAAGTGGACCCAGCAGTAGACACCGGAGGTCCAGTTTGCAGCCTGCGTAGCGCATGAAGCTGTCAGTTGGTTTGTGTTGTTTTATTAATTTTTTTTTTTTCTTGAGGATTTTATTTGTTGCTCATCTTGAGATATTTTAAAAGTGATCTCGACGTCCTTCCCTTTTTCTCTTTTTCACTCTCACTCATTGGAGCAAAACATGAAAGATTCACATGCAAAGCATTAAACAAAAAGAAGAAAATAAGGAGTAAGAGACAACAAGTAAAAGGAAGAGAAGTTGACATTTCCTGATCTACCTCTCCATGCACCCATGCACAGAGGAGTGTCTTGCACAGACACATCGAAGGGACTTTGCTATGACTGCAATGTGAAATTTCATTTTCAATTCTTACAAAATGAAATGGTTACATTGAGAGAGAAAAGGAATGGGCTGGATATGAAAGGAAAGTGCAGAGTCATTCTTTCTCTTCTTGTGGTCAATGTGTCATACCTTGGTTGTAGCTGTGCTTGGGACACTTTGCTGCAGAAAGAAAATGAAAATCTGATTTGTTTGAGTACTATTGGTAAAATTATACTGTCGCTGCATGCAAGACTGTCATGTAGATAGCAGGTCTTAGAGAGTTGCCCCTAAAAACATAACTGTTAAAGTGTTACTGTTGTCTTCTCTCCCACCACTTCTGTTTCCAGTTCCTCTAATTTTTATTCTACTTACTTTGTCTGTAAGAACTGGCTTAGACAATTCAACATTACAAAATAGCATTTATGGAGATTGAAAGTTGTGGTGATTAATCATCTTTGGGTGAAATTCTAGCCCAATGAAGTCAGTAGCAAAACTCCCACAGCTTCAAGGTTTCAACTCATGGCATCTTAATGCCATGAATTATTTGTACTCTGTATGTCTTTTGAAGTTTTGAGTACATTAAGGAAAAATATTGGGTTTGCATGTTTGGTCATTAGGAAGGAATAAACAATGGCTACAAGTTTAAAAAGTCATACAGAGAGTTACAGGGTTTGGTATTTCTTTTGTCCCTGCAAATCCCCAGCCCAAATCAGTTTTTAAAAGTTTTTGTGAGTGCCCTGCAAACAGCTGGGGCTCTAGAAATGGAGCCGTGCTCTTTCTGGCTAGCAGTAGTCACAATTTAGCGATTGAGTGTGCTAATGATGCATGAGACACAAACCAGAGTTCTCCTAAGTTTCATTAGTTTTGCAGGACTAGTCATAAAAAAGCTTTCCTATATTTATGAAGTCTTAGTTGCAGTTCACTGAAGTCGGTAGAAAGCTTCCCTGTTCATGTCAATGAGCTTTTGGCTCAGATCCACAAAAATCTGATTCTCCTGTTTGAACTGCTATGACTCCATTATGCAATATTCAAGTGTTTGTGACACTAGGTCAGAATACACCATAGATAAATTGCAAACATGCTTATTTAATCCATGTAATAGAAGAGGATTAGTCCGTTTTTCCCCCCAAATAATTTACTAAAGCAGAACCTAAGGGATTCCTTAAACCCCCAGGACCTGCAGTAACTGGGGCTGCTTACAGTAAACCCTCTCTGGCCTTAGAAAGGTGGCCTCAAATATTATGTATAAGAACTTAATTTTTTCCCCTCATACATTCTTCTTGAGTTTGTTGCACTGCCAGATACAGACAGAAAGTGAATAACCTTTGGGGAAGCTGCAGATGTCTTATTCAGACTTTGAAAAATCTTGATCACTCTGTTTAGCAATAGCAACCTTCCCAGCAATCAGGTTTGTTGGTCTTTTGTTGTTGTGTGTTTTTTTTTTTTCCTAAGTAGTCCAAGATGGGACCACAGATGATGATGATAGTGACAATTAACAAGCAGCAACATTGCTGTATACTGTTTTGACCAGTGTAATGCCAAAGTTAACACTTGCAGTACCTCTGCATTTCTCACAATGGTTAAGAAAGGATTTGCCAACCTTCAGCAGACAGGAGGAGAAAAGCAACCAGGAAGACTTGTGTGATTTGTCCATGTCACACAAGTCAGTAGCAAAAGTCATAAAAACATCTAGTAATGGATATTTTTTTCTCTTTTCTCAGACAACTATAGATTTCCTAATGAGAAATTTTCCCTGTCATACCAGTGACAATGTTGATTTTCCAGAGTTCAAGGGGAAACTCCAGGTTGCCTCTGGGCAAGCACTGTATCATCCAATATCACTCTTAAGAATTGATTACCCGTGGGGGGCCATGATCTCATCACTGGTTTGGAGAAAGGAACAGTTGATATGAGGCAAAAGCACTCCTTGAATATGTTGTATAACTTTTTGTATTCATTAAGATGCGTCAGATACAGAACAACTCTCTTTGTTCAATATTTATCTTTTCATCTGCCCTGACCTGGGAACTGCGAGCACTTTGAGAAGTTAATTGAAAGCTTACTTTGTTTCATTTCAGCTTTCAGGGCTAAAACTTTGCTTTCAGTAGTGATACTGAGAACACTTTTGTCCTGTCTGCAATAACTCAGAAACCTTTTCCAGCAACAACTGGGAATTTATTATTGATCACCATTGTCTTATTCCAGGAATTCTCCATTGAGATTGTTTTTCTTACTGCATGACAACAGGAACCTCCAACCCAAGAAGGAGACTATTTCTCTCATGTTTACATTGCCAGAAGGGTCCCTCAATCACAACATGCTCTACATAGGATTCCCATATTGTCTATCCTGGACGGGATGGATATATTTTAATTTTTATTCCATCCTTCCTCACCCAAGTCCACTACCTGCCAAGAGGGGCTGAGGTCTGAGCGAGGATTTCAGAGACCTGCACTCAGACTCTGAGCTGTACGAGTTTCTTACATGGCTTTTGGGAAATATTTGTGCCTGAACTGACATCTCTGTAAATTGGCAAAAATAATGATATTTTTTTGTTACTAATACAGTCCATAAATTTTTTGGAGCAGGGGCTGTTTCTGCTAAGATTTATATATAGTACTTTGTACAATAGTGTCCAAGTTTGGATTTAGCAGGGGTTTATTATTTAAAAAAAGAAAAAAAATTGCAAATTGACATTGTTATTTTGAGTAAAGCTTGAAAACCCACAAGGTGAGTAACATGGAGGACTGAGACATGAAGAAAGTGGTAGAATATATGCAGAGATGCATAATTAAGGGTCTATTTTTGATCATTTCTAAAGGTGGGAATTCATGAAGGAACTGGTAAATACTGATTTCTCAGTAGTTCCATTTTAACATTTCCTTGCAATACAATGTACTTAACTAGTTCCATACCGTTCCCTTATTAGCACAGACTGCTACTTCTCAACAGCTGTCCCCATAAGATTTGTGTTTCAAAGGACAGAGTAGGAAAAGCAACAAAACATTTAGGAGCTGAGACAATGTACTGTCTCCCAAAGCAGGGAATAGAAACCTCAGCCAAGCATGAAGTCTAGATAGAAACATCTTATTCCCAAGGAAGAGATGAATCCCAATACTTTGCATGAGGTGAAAGATGGAGCAGTGGTTATTTTGAGAACAGCCTCGATTTCCTGGTGATACTGGTGATATTAATAAAGTTATTTTAAAATGTTTACCAGTGTGCCCAGCATCAGCTGTGACATCATACTCTTAAGTTCAAAATTCAGGGATTAAATTGCCCCTGAAATCAGAAGATGTGTTCAAAAAGTTCAGAAAGAAATCGAAATAAACACATAAAAATGAGGAAACACCAATACGTCCTGGTGCTGCATCTTTTATCTGCTTTACAGATTTTGATTCTTTTATGTTACATTCTTGAATTCTTCTCCACAAGCCCAAGGATAACATACACTCAGCTTTTTCTGGGGTCTTTGCAAAAGTCAGTGAGGTCCCAGTAATGGAGCTCAGAGAAATGTGCGGCTCATAGTAAAATCTGGCAACACACTAGATCCACCCTCCACAGCAATCCTGGGGGCTTCAGAGAGCCTTCACCCTTAGTGCTCTGTCTCTTACTTGGTTCTTGTCTAAGGATTTAAAACTACAGTATTTCATGTAAATGTTTTATTCATTTCAGTCCAGAAAACGTTGAGATCTTATATATTTTTTTATCCTTAATTAATCCAAATCTCTACATGTCTTAATATAATGAAAGACTAAAAATAACGACCTAAACACTCTCACCCTGCCCCAGGCACTTTTTTTTAAAAATCTTTTTTTTCAAGGGGGTTAATTTTAGACTTGGCATCTTTGCCCCATGAACTTCCCTCATGTGGTTAAAGCTACAAGCCAGGTCCTGCCACCAGCCATACTTACCAGAAACAGCAGCAGAAATTTCCAGCAGAACAGTAAAGGGGCTGCAGTTCCTGTTGTTCTGCCAGTATATTTCATCTAAAAATATTATTCATCTTGCCAACCGCTTTAATGCAATTGGGGAATGGCAGAGCTGGGAAGTCAGAAGAAAAGCTCTTTGTTAAAAAATTTCAGCTCAGAAGTCACTCTATTTTCTCCTACATTGTCTGCTGCTCTTTTCTTTTTCTTTCTGTATGTCCTCTTTTGCTGTTTACCCTATCTGCTTCTCATACTTTTCCCAGTTGTATTAATTATTATTCTCTAAAACACTTATCATTTAAGATGCCTGTGCTTTACTTTTAAACACAACTTTTTTAAACCCGGCACAACGAGAGATGATGTAAAAAATTATTCAGCTGAAGAATCAAAATCCTTCCTGATGTAACTACCTGGATTTACATCATGGGAGTAACCTGGAAATAGTTACGGGGAGCATGGTACGCAGGCTGGGCTTTACTGAGCCAACCACAGCCCTAATCTTTGGCTTTCCCTCATTTCGTTGACTCTGTCATTTCTTCTCTTTGTAGTTTTCTGTTGCTGAAGCAGAAGCTGGAAGATGATCAGAGAGGAAAGAAGAGACACTGAGGTCAATTGTCCTTGAAGTCTGTTTGTGACTAATACATTAATGAGCTTATTTGGGGAAAATCCAAAACCAACTTGTTCTGCACCTGAACATGATCACACTAGAGCAGAGAACTCGTGGCATTCAAACCAGCCCATTCCTCCTAGCAGCAGAGAAGAAAAAAACCCCAAGACTTGTAGGGATTTTTAATA
>NW_009602138.1:0-9476 GCF_000690535.1 Cariama cristata
CCTGCGGGCACAAAGCCCGAGGGCGTTTTCTGCAAGTCAGGACTGAGCCCCCTGGGGCGTTAAGTGAAGTTTAGCAGGTGGAAGTCCTGCGTTTGGCAGCTTTGGGTGTCAACGAGTTGGCTGGCAAGTTCTGTGAAATCAGGCACCTTCCTGGTTTTGTGGTGTTATTATGACTAAATAGAAGGAGGCTTAATTTTGTGGTGGTAGTGGTGGGTTTTAGCTTCAGAATTGTACTGTATGCTTCCTCGCTTCAACAGATATTCAGCAAAATCATCCTTTTCCCCACATCTCCACCGAAGTTAGCATTGAACAGAGTTTGACAAAACGTTGAAGTGTTTTGTAAGTCTGGCTAGAATTGCCTTCTCTGACAGCCGATGAGCTCCCATTATTTTCCACTTTTGTAAAAGCTGTGTTTGTTCTTGTTCTCCATTCCTCTTCCTTTGGGCTCCAATTTCAATATAAACCCCAGGGAACTAACAAAGCCCTTTGAAAGATTTCTGATCTTCATTTGCTACGAAGAAACACAACAGTACATGACAGTATAGATTGGTAGATTAGAGATGGGCTCAAGTCAGACCAGCAATGAGACATCTAATGTGTCATAGTCTCCGGGGTTGTTGGAGGGAGCGTTTTGTTTGTCTGAACATCCCCCCCAGTTGCTCACTCTTACACTGGGAATTGTTGATTTGCCTTGATCCTCTGCGAGCCCTTCCACCTGTCACTTGAAGGGAATGAACTGGGAATGTGCTGCTGTTCAGGGTCCAGCAGCCCTTTGGGAACAGATGTAAGGAGCCCTTGAGTTCTCCAAGGCAAAGGTTCCTGCTCTCTCTGCTCCCTTTACATTGCTGTATATGGTTTGGGCTAAGAGAGCCTTGAAATTACCGTAGTCATTAGACTCCACGTTTTTTGAAAGGGCAAATCCATAATAAAACAATCCAGAAAGGTGGAGGCAGTATGACTTCAGAGACGCCACGATTAGCAGCAAGTAATTTGAAGGTAGCTGCACATGGGTTTAGCCCCGCTCTGAGTGTCCAAGACCAAGCCTGACTTCCAGAAGTGCACAGGATTTGCAACCGATAGAAGTCAAAACCATTAGAAATGGTTCTTCTGAAGTTCACTTTCTGTTTATTGGGAGGAAATGGGAGAACAGAGAAGTATCCCTTCCCACCCCTACTCTTAACCTGGCTAAACTTGAAGAAAGTCCCTCTCTGGATTCACGAATTACAGTTCAGGATCCATTTCAGAAATTTCAACCCAATTCGCTCTACTCTTAGGGAATACCTGCAATTGCAACTACCAGCAGAATGGAGAAGTTTACATCCTAACCTTAATCCTGGTCCTGGGACTGTAATGCTAACGACGAGATAGGAGAAAGTATTGCGTTCTTAGGGGTATGGCTTTGGGACGGTGACCCAGCCACGTCTGCCCGGGTGCTACCTGCTGCTGGGTGTCACTGCCAGGGAGAGCAGCTTTGAATGAAACCTGTACCCGGTGACCTTTCTGCACCAGGCTATCCTGTTCTGCCGGCCCCTTCGCTGTTGCACCGAAATCCATCCCCGTCCTCAGGGTGTGGACCTTGTGAGGGCGGTATCTGGAGGGCTATCCCAGAGTTGCTAGTATAGCTTGGGCTAGCAGCAGGTACGACAAAACTTTGTGCAAAGACTGGAGTGGCAGGTAATGTATGTGGTGCCTTTCTTCTGAAGACAGTAAAACGTTTCAGAGGTGCTAATTCCTTCTCTCCATGCACTTGTGAGACAGAAGAAACCAGATACTAGAAAGGCAAATGCCCAGTGGCTTGAAGATCAAGTCAGGATCTAGCAGGTTCTTTGATCAGGAACAGGTTTCTCTTCCTCCTCTGGGGCAAAGATAGGGTAACAACCCAACCATTCCCCCGTCACAAGGAAACAATGACTTTCAGCTACCCCACGAGGAGTGGCACTGCAGTGGACGCACCCACCCCTTTGTTTTTCCTTCAGTCTCAGTCTCCCACCAAACTTCAGTTCATCCGTTGTCCCTGTCTCCTTTCTTCCCGAGACCGCTTTCAGGGAGGAGCGCTCTCCTCCAAGAGCTTGTGTTAAACTCTCCCACTCAGTTGTTTTATCACTTTTCTCACCTAATTACTTCAAGAATCACAAAAGATTGATCCTGCTTCTGTTTTGGAGTTTGTTTGGAGTTTTTTTGGTGTTGGTTTTTTTTTTTTTTTTTTAACGAAGAGGACAATAAAGCCTCCTCCCTGGGCACAGTAAGGGCGTTTTGCTAGCTTCTGTCAAGTGCCAGCCATTGTCACCTTAGCCAGGATGTCTGCCTCTATTCATCAGAGCACAGCCCGATCCACTTTGTCAGGACTTTCAAGTGATTTCCAGCTTCCCCAACCCCTTTCTCCTTTTCCTCGGTTCCTAGCCAGTCTCTGTGATGTCTCTGCGCTCAAACATTTAACAGTTTCATTCCAGATTTCCATCAGAGGTCCTGCCAGCCCTCAGTCTGAG
Source organism: Cariama cristata (assembly GCF_000690535.1). Classification (NCBI taxonomy): domain Eukaryota; kingdom Metazoa; phylum Chordata; class Aves; order Cariamiformes; family Cariamidae; genus Cariama; species Cariama cristata. The sequence goes on from NW_009602138.1 coordinate 2,487, forward strand.
TCAGCTGATACCACATGAAGGCTTACTGTGATTAGGGAGTGAAACGGGAGCAGACCTTACGTGTGTAACTCAGCAGTTTTTCAGTGTGTGGATATCCTCAGAAGAGGATTTCACTCATCACAGTTTCCTTAATAGCTTCTTCGTTTCAAAGTTTCACTTAGGTCTTTGCTCTTCTTTAGCTAGGACACTCACAGAAACGGTTGGGTGGTTTGTTGTTTGGTGTTTTTTTTTAGAGGTCAAATTTCTGGCCTGGATGGGAAAAATCTGCAATAGCTTGTTTAATGGAGACTGGTTTGAACTTCCACCCTTGGCCAAGAAGCAAGTTTCTGAAGTTCTCAGTTTGTGTTTATCCTTATCTGCTTTCTTGGGTTGTGGAAGAAGAACAAGAAGTTGTTCTCAGGGCACCATTTGGCTAAGGGCTCTTCTGCTGTAGAGGAGCAGTTGTCCAGTAACATGGAATTATTCTTTCAAAATACTGGGGAAGAGCCCAAAACACCTGAGGGGTAACCTAATCAGAAACTCCACTGCAGGTCTCTCAATGTTCCCAGTACAAGCTTCAGCTGTTTTAGTGAGGGTTGGGAGGATGCTCAGCAGGGAGGACAGACTTGCCTGACTGCAGCAAGTCTGTTCAGTGAGATACAAACCTGAGTGCTCCAGAGAAAAGCCTGTACGTGTTTATGCTGGACAACTCCCTTAGACTCATCCTTTTTCTCTTTCTGCTACAGTGCAGGTCCTGGTGGATGGAGCCCCAGTCCGGATCCAGCTGTGGGACACTGCTGGACAGGTAAGCTCTATCAAAGCAGCTGTCAGCTCTGGTCCTGTGGGACAGGAACTGTTTGCAAGCTTTTGAGGAAGGCAGTGTTTAAGTGGGAAGGAAGGATATGCCCTAGTCCAGCATCAGCCGTTGACTGGTATGGCAGTCGCAGATGGGTACATGACAGACTCCCTCAGCTCTGAAACTCGTGTCTGGACCATGGCATGGCCACAAAGTCAGCGTGATGCCCTGCCTCTGAGGGTCTTGCTGTCCTAGTTAACGTGCGAAAAAGCCACTGCAGCGTCATGCTGTTAGGAGATTAGTCCAGTAAAGACTTTTTTTTTTTTTACCCTCCATTTCCTACAGGAGGACTTTGACTGTTTGCGCTCACTTTGTTACCCCGACACCGACGTCTTCCTTGTCTGCTTCAGCGTGGTAAACCCAAGCTCCTTCCAAAACATTACTGAGAAATGGATCCCTGAGATACGAACTCACAACCCCCGGGCACCGGTGCTGCTAGTGGGGACGCAGGCAGACTTGCGGGACGATGTCAATGTCCTCATCAGCCTGGATCGCTACCACGTGAAGCCTGTGGCCCGGCCTCAGGCAGAAGGTCTAGCTGACAAAATCCGGGCTGAAGCCTACCTGGAATGCTCGGCGCTGACCCAGAAGAACCTCAAAGAAGTTTTCGACATGGCCATTGTCAGCGGTGTTGAGCACAAAGCACGGCAGGAAAAGAAGATGACCGCCAAAGGCATCAAAACTCTCTCCAAGTGCCGCTGGAAGAAGTTCTTTTGCTTTGTCTGAAGCTGCTTTGAGTGGAGCTAAAAAGAAACACCTGATGCCAGTATTGGCTCTGCACCTTCTTGGAGTGACTGCTCCTCTGGCCCCAGCGAGGAGGGTATGATAAGCTGCTGGGCTTGGAAACCTGGCTCTTGCTGGGTTACGGTATCAGATGCCTAGGAGACATGAACTGGATTTCCATTGTGCCGGGATGTGGAATGGTCCAGGCAGCTCTAAGTACCTGCCGGACATGTCTGTAGTGTCCCAGACTAATGGGAGCCTTTAATACATCAAGACTCAGTACCCCAGAACAGGCAGGTTCCTTACATTGTTCAAAATGAGCAGTTTTCTGTCTGAAGCTAACACACTTTCAGAGTTCTGATGCAGCATAATAAACATGAGGGACTTTTGAAGTCTGCCTTTGTTTTGGCTGATTTACAGGCTTGGCAGAGAGCAGGGTAGGGGCAGTTACAGGCAACTGCAGTGTGATCAGACACGGGTTGTGGAGTTTATAACGCGAGACTTGGGTTCCCCCTCTGATTCTGCTTGCCAAAGTAGGTAGAAGTCACTTGGCTGTGAAAAAGCAGCACTCTTTTTTTTTAAAGGCCCTGGATTGCGAGTACCCTTGAGAAGGTTTTTCCTAAATAAAGGCCAGTAGCAGGCTGAAGAGAAAATGCACTGGGAGCTACAGTAATTCTTTAAGCAAAAGATTTTCTGAGAGGACTCTGTAGTCCAGTGGGTGCCAGTGCTACAGTCCTATCTTAAGAGGTAGTCGTGAGCTTGGGGACCTATTTTGAAAGGCGTTTTGTGTGGTGGTTTGAGAGAAGGAATAGGTGAGGAACAGCGATGAGTGCATCTGTCTGTCTGGCAGAGACGAACTGTGTTAGTAAAGGGGTGTTATAACACTACCAAGGGGCAAAGTGTAGATGGAGCGCCATGCATGTCATGAAAGAAGAGAGAAGGAAGAAAAGGAAGGGAATAAAAAGGGAAAAAGGGAGATGGAATGAAGAAAGGGCAATGGAGACGGAAAGAAGAATGAACAATGAAAGTTGTGATTCTACTTAGTTGAGATGTTAATATTCAGGGAGTCTTCTAGGGACCTGGAAAATTTGCTAGTGATCTCAATTTCAAAGTAATATTGTCCATACATTAAGTTCTGAATAAAAAGGAGGGGGTTGGGGAGGGAGAGAGAGATTGAGTTCCTCTTGGTCAGTAAAATTCGCAGTTTCAGATCTACGCAGGAGAACAGAATTTACCTTGTAGTGTTCTTCCTGAGGCTGCAGAACAGGAACGGAGGGCTCAGGGCTTCTTTCTGTAGTGCTTCCCATTCTTAAAAGTCACTGCTTGATCTGCTGAAATCAAAAGCAAAGGAAATCCATTAAGTTCCTGCCAGAAAAAAAACATTCACCATGTTTGCACCATTCCCCTGTCACTTGTTTAACAGGGGATTGATTTCCTCGTGAGTCTATTCACATTTTATTACAGAACTTGCATCAATTTCTAAAATTTCTTTCACACAGACATTTCATTCTGGCTTATGTAGCAGAGTGTGCGATGGGTCTGTCAAGCAATGTATTCAATGCTCAGGAGGTTCTCTGCATCTGGCCATGGCCCATCACTTTGGGGAGGCTCTGGAGTAAGATGACAGAAGGTGATGTACCTGTGGATTGTTTGCCCTGCCCCAAAAGCAAGCATACCCGAGGTTGTGGGCCTGTAAAAAAATGAAATGTAAGTAATGCAGTATGGCTCTGGGTCCAATTAAATGCCTGCAAACATCTCTCACAACCATCTCTTTTTGTGGCGCAGCTCAGGTAGTCCCCAGGACGCGAGACAAGCCTGCCGCCTCCCTGGGCGGTATCGTAGTGTGAAAGAGGTGGGCAGGTCTTACTACAAAGGGAAGCAGCCCACAGCCTTGGAGCTGCTTGTAGGGTAAAGCTTAGAGACCTGAAAAGGATGGCGTGGCAAAACGAGCTGAACGTTGAAAGGACTCCCCCAACTGAAATGCCATCTGGGTCCACTGAGGAGTCCTAAGAGATGGAGAGTACAGAGGTGGTAACTGGAAGCGACTCGTCCTACACCCCTCTTCTAGGCAGGGCACCGCTTCCCGAATAAAGCTCTCACTCAGCAATATATCCCTGCATGTATTTCCTACCTCTACAGGCACCTTTGCTGTACCACTAGGTCGGTTTGTCTGTTGGGCCTTTATGCATTTCTTTAGCCTGTGAGACCGAGGGCTGCGGTGTGACCTGCTCAGGAGCGAGCCATGGCCCTGTGGAGTAAACCCACGGGTAGAAAGAACACCAGCCTCCCTCCTGCTGAGGAGAGCAAGGGTTGTCCTGCAGTAGATTGGTGTGAAACAGGGATTATTTAATGCTGGAAAAGAAACTGCGCTGAGAGCTGCTTTCTTCCTCTGTGATTGTGTCTAATATTTGTTCAAATAAATTTTTTTTAATGTCCACAGTTTGTGTTTGTAATTTTGTCAGTGCAAAATAAGCTGGGCTTTAAGACGGAGGAGAAATTACTCCGTTTTACTGATGAGGGTATAAGAGGGAAATTGCGCCACTTCTCCCTCCGTGTCCTAACCCCTACTAGCAATGGTAAAAATCCCCTTATAGCTGAAATCCTCCAGGATCCTTCTGTTACCTCAGTTAATTTTCCTCTGCCTCAGCAGCTGCTCAGGGTGGAGGCTGCCGATGGGGATGGAGGAGCAGTCTGGAGCCCTCCCAGCACTCCCCGAGACAAGCCCATGGAGGACTTGCATTTGGAGCCTTAATAACAGCATGCTGCTCTGTCATTAGGCTGGTTGGTAATTTAGCAAACAGCTTTATTTAACTTACCTTAGTATTTAAACACTGCTCAAGTGCTGAAAAATTTTGTCGGTGCCACATAGGACACAAGGGCTGTGTCCAAGATAAGGCTAAGAGGATGAGTCCTGTGCGCTATCATCAGTAGGGTCGGTAGGTCCGGGCTCCTATCGGTCCGCATCTGGGGCCCTGTAGCTGCTCCAAAGGCTGGGAAGGGAGGCTGCTGGGGGGAGTTCAGCAGAGAGGTAGGAAAGAAAATGGACAAAACCCACAGTGTTGCAGAGGTCATGAGCAAATGCGATTCAGAAACTAGAAGGTAATAGCAAATTACTGCTGATAAAACATGATTTGGGAACTTGGTGGGGGTTTTTTTGTTGTTGTTTGGTTTTTTGGGGTGTTTTGTTTTTTTAACAAAATCTGAAACCACACTGTCCTCCTGCAGTCTGCTGTTTGCTAGATGTAAAGCAATCCATGGGATTATTTGGAGCTGGCTCCCAGTTTTGCATCTTCCCGGCATTAAAGTTTACAGAAGGACTTGTGAATGGAAATAGCAGCAAAGTGTGAATTAACTTCACCGGGAGTGAGTCATCCCACTGAGCCATATCCTGTCGTGTGCACAATAAGCACCCTAAAACTCCCTGCTGAAACCTGTGAACAAAGCTGAGCTCCTGAGGATGGGGGGGGTGAATCTGTCTCTGAATGGCGTGTCCTACCAAAGCCACCCAAAGCATCTTTAAGGCCTTGCTCTAGTCCTCTCCATGGTGCAGAACTGGACCTGTGCTCTTACCTGGCTCTGGTGCCGCTTGGGCTTGCTTCTGCCTTGCAGTGCTGCTTGACCAACCTGTATTTTCAGATGATGCTGAGAGCACAGGAGAGTTCCTGGGAGACTGTTGCTAACACAAACCACCCCACCGGGCTGGATGAAGCTAGCCAAGCCCTTTACTAGGCCAGCACAATGCCACACAAGTGCCACTTACTTTAATGCCCGAAAGGATCCTTAGGATTAGTCAATATCTGTCTTGCTCCATAGTGCAAAGCTCAGCATCAAATGCTAAAAAAAACCCCAACGTGCCTATAGGGTAGAAACTCTCTAGTACCTTCTTGCTCAGGTCTCCAGCCTGGATCCTGGTCAGCAGACTCCTGCACAGTCCTGCATCAGCAGAGTAACTCATCAGGGCTTTCCCACCAGCATCATCAATGCTGCAAGTACTTCAGTGCAGGTACACACCATGTTGTGTCATTCTGCACGAAGCTGCTGTGCAAGCTGCCGCTCTCGGCTGCCATCTCCAAAGGACCTGAGCTTGGGCATCAGCAACAGCAGGAACACAGTGTGGAAAGGACCCTTTTCTTTCCTTTCTCTGTAGGTAGCACACCCTAAATGGGTTTAGCTGTGCCAAGAACATTACCAGCTGGTAACGCTTTCCCAGGCTTCCACTGCACCATGACTGGGAATTAATCCCCCAAAGAATACCAAGTTTCATCTGACTCAACACAGCCTCCTTCCAGCGCCAGAAGGGCAAGTCTGAAAGGTCCCTTCAGGAGATCTTTATGCCCTGGAGGTTACGTCCTGTTTACTTTGAAGGGACAGACTGAATTATTACCAGGTCAGGAGCCAACGTGAGTCCAGCAGCAGGAACCCGGCTGTGCTTGAACACTGCTGAAATGCAATTACCTGGGAATGGCATCCTCCCCCATTTCCTGAGACGGGTATGATTGCATTAACAACCTTATCACTTTCTTAACACCCCCCCTCCCAATTTAATCCTCAGGTGCTAACTGGCTTTTTTCTTCAGATTGCTCCAAGTTTTAATGCTGTTTATCAATTAGGCAACCATTTCCACCTTGGAAGCAGGATCTGGTTTGACTTTTCTCAGCTGTAGTGGCAGCTAAGTAGTCTGCTTCACTTTTGCCCCTAATGCCTTCCCACCCCTGGTTTGGGCTAGATGGGTCCCCTCCCATGGTCCTCTCTTTGGCCTCGCAAAGAGCGGCTTGGGAACACCGGAGGAGCGGGAGTGAGCAGAGACATTGCTCCAACGTGCACCACAATAAATGTTTGTCCTCTCCAGCCTGTGTTTCAATGGAGCTTCTGCTCTTCCAACCCTGCCGAGAGCCCTCCGTGCCCGGGAGGCACTCCTTGGCCCACTTGCTCTGCTTAGACATCTTGGCTCTCCTTTACATCGTTGCCTCTCTTGGAACCATGCTAAATCACTCTGTAGTGGGCCCGGAAGATAAGGTGTTTATATAGAAACCACTATTTATATTGAATTTTACAATATGGCTCCAAGACTGTCCTCCCTGTACTGGAGGGTGCTGGTCAAGACTCAGCTCCCAGTCTGTGTCTGCTCCCAGAAGAGGAATCAAAGAGCTGGCCCAGCCAGCACCTGGGCCTCCTGGAAGCTGCTTACTCATGCCTCTGCCGAGTCCAGCCCTGGGCTCTCCGTTCCCACCGTATAAATACAGCATTGTACTTGCAAAGACCTATTGCACAAGAGAGCAGGGTATGTTTCAACGTATCCCTGAGACAGGTTCCCTCGGCTGCAGCCCCACGTGATCCCCGTTCCCAGGGTGACACCATGCCCTTTCCAGCTCTGGGACGGAGCTCCTCAGCATCCAAACTTGCTGGACTTGTTCTGGGAGAGCAAGAGGAGA
>NW_009602138.1:9507-13837 GCF_000690535.1 Cariama cristata
CCAATCCTCCTCCTCCATCCCCTTATCCCCAGCGCTGCCCCTGGGGCAGTGTTGTGAACTGACATACTCTGGTTTCTGCTGCTATGGAGGAACATCAGGTGTGGGGGAAATTTGGCTCGGGGACAAGTTTCACCACGAGTCACTGAGCCAGGCTTTTCTTTCCCATGAGATAATCTTGGGCGGGGCAGACAATCTCTTGAAATTAAAATACAATGAAAATACACGGGCTTCCCAGGGTTTAGGGTAAATCTCTCTTTCCTTGTTTTCTCAGAAAGCGAGCCAGGCACTGCTGAAACCTTCCCCAGGCTTGCAGTGCAGAGGGCAGCGCTGCGGCGGCAGCCTCGGAGCCAGCCCTGGCTTTCTGGCCAGGGGATGGTGCCCGCTGCTCCCCCCAGCCCCCGGCTGGCAGCAGGAACCCACCCGTGGGACCTGGCTCTGCTGGCGGCGGGGGTGGAAGAGATCAACCTCCCCTGGAGGAACCTCCACAGTCCCGTAGAGGAGGATGGATGGGAGAACACAGGTTAGCGAGTCAAGCACGGACAGCGAAGCCCTCTTTGCCCAGCACGGTGGAGCTTACTGGTGGGGACAGCGCTGGTGATTTCCAAGCAGCCACCCACATGTGAATACTGGTGCTGGTGGTGCCATCACCGCTGTTAAACTTTGGGGCGGGGGGGCTCAGGGCGCTCAAGTGATGGGCCAGCCCTTCCTCCACCATCCCCGTAAGTGTCTCGCCCTGCCACCAAGCTTAACCCTCTGCTTCTCCAGCTGAAGACCTGGTTACATAGCTCAGTGGCAACCGGGGGACAGGGAGAAGACAGGGATCTAGCTGGGATCTTGCTGGCCTTGAAGAAGCCAGGGATCTAGCTGGGATCTTGCTGGCGGTGAGCATCAACACCCCAGCCCTGCAGACTGAGATGCCTTCTCATCCAAAGGGGAAAGTCAGCATCACGTGCTGCAGTGGGGCCCGTCGTGGGAGGATTCGGTTTTCCCGGCAGAGGCTGCATCTCTGCGGGGCTCAACGGGAGAGAGGCTGGGAAAATGCCCTCTGAGCAGTGAAAATGGGCTTCGGGCGGTATTGCAGAGCCCTGGCTGCTCTCCTGCAGCAAGCCCTTTGCTGGGCTGCCTGCCCGGGGAGCAGAGTGTGCCTGGGGACGGCTGGTGCCTGCCGGTGCCGGAGCTGCTGGGAGGGCTGGGATGGCTCTCTGCAGCGCTGGGGCAGGCCAGGAGGCAGAAGGAGCACCCGGCTACGGGCAGAGCTTCAGAAAGTGCGCATTCATCTTCCCTGCCAGTAAACCAGAGAGTGCCCGGGGCGGGCTGATGACGCACGGCACACCTGAGATCATTTTCATGGGAATAGACCCGTGAGAGACGACGAGAGGAAGAGTCGGGGAAACTCTCCCAGCACTTCAGTCAGTGTCAGCATTCACAGGGCAGATTTCACAAGATAAACAAAAGCCTTTAATAACCGCATCGGAGGGAGGCTTTGAAACTCTGTGAAACCTCTGCCAGGAAATAAGAGCAGCAGGCTCCTCGCAGAGTGCCAACGTCACCGGCCAGCCAGAGACTTGGTGGCCGCAGAGAAAAAAAGGCTTGCAAAAACCAAACCGTAAAGATCCAAGTGTGGGTACCCGAGCTGTACACCCAGCTGTGGATAGTAATGCGCATGGTGCTATATATAGCACAGATGAATATTCATTCCTCTTGCTAAGGGGTTTTAATAACGTGGAGTAGATGAAAGATGTCAGTCACCCTTGAATATTATCTGGGCAGCGGTGTATAATCTGAAGAGAGGGTAAGAGAGGATATCTAATGTTATGATACATTCTATAGAATGATTTGGTTTATTTCTTGTAATCCAGATCGATTTGTAGAATAACAAGAGTTATTAGCATCTAACAGTAAATTCTTACAGGTACGAGATGCCTGTCAAAGGATGCTGGGCCTGAAATACGGGGACTCCGTGCTAACCGGTAAAATAGAACCATACCTTGGGAGGAACAGGACATCCTCCAGCACCTGGCTACTCGCCTTATCCGTACCACTAACAGCAGCGTCCTACCTTTCCATGCAGTGCATTTATTCACTCTCTCCAAACATCGCTTTTCAGATGATAAAGACACTGCACTAGGTGCTGGGAGAGAGAGTAAGTCTAAATATAATTGAAGTCACCAGAAACCTGGAAGTGCTAACCTGGGCTTTAACATCATTTCCCTGTGTGGTTTTGGGTGAATGATTTTCCCTTTTCCATTTGCAAAAGGGAGCTCCCTCCCCTCCATGGGTGTGATACACATTTATTAACTGGTATTCCCAGGGTACCACAGCAGCGGAAGGGTTATTGCCAGGAACATCACAGCACTTCTCCTCATGGTCCTCAAAACAGGACAAAAGCCCTGAGATGTGTCCAGACACTAGTCTCCATTATTGTCTTCTGTGAGTTTCCAGAGAGATCTGGAAAACCGAAGTCTGTGATTATAGCTCTGGCTCTGGGGTTCAGGCAATTAAGGGAGAAATGCAGTATTCGTTTAGAGCAAATGTCTCCAACCTTCAGAGCTGTTGAAGGAAACGTGAAACCCCACAGTCTGGGAAATTAGGAGACGATTAAAAGGAAGCCCTGTACATATTGCTACTTAAATGGTACATATGGCACCTTGGTGATGTGGTCAGAGAGGAGGAAGAATGAAATGTGGTGTCTTCATATAGCTAGTACTACCAAGTCCCCTGAGAGAAATAGATGGACCCAAAATGCAGAATGTGGGACATTGGTGTCTGGCTCTGCTGCTTCCACCCGGTGCCTGTCGCACGGGCAGAACTATCTGAGCACAGCCACAGCCCAGGTGGACGAGAGGCCACCACGGAGGAGGTCTGGGAGCCCAGCAGCTGCAGGAACCATTCCCAAACAAGGCTCAGAAATAGCTTTACCTACGGGTGGAGAAATAGCATCCCACCCTGAGTCTATAGTGTTGTAGGATGGGGAGAGGAGGAAGAGGCGTTCTGACTATTCAGACACCTCTGCATGGTTTAGTAGAGAAGATCAGCCAGATGAGAGCAGCACACGTTTCCAAGAAGGCTAGCTCTCTGGGTAAGCAGCCGATGGCCCGGGCAGGCATGCCCGAGCCCCTGCTGAAGTCTGTGCTGCTGGGCTGTCACGGTTCCCGACATGGCTGGATGAAGCCAGCTCACCACCACCAAGCTCTGATCAGCCTTCCTAACTGAGGTGCAAACAGACTAGGTGCAAGAAGTTGCACCCAAGGGGCTTGAAAGCCTCCCGCTGCCTCTTGCTGTCAGGCATAGGTTGGACCATCTCCCCCTCCCTCTCCCAGAGGTGAGACCAGAGCGGGGCTGCTGAGCACCCAGGGTGTTTGCCAAGAGGGAACAGCACGCTCTGGAGTCCAGCCTTCCTCCCGCCTCGTCCGGACAAGTAGTCACCAAGTAAAGGGGTAGTTTTGCTTCTGCTAAATATCAGTGCTGACTCCACTGATGCTGCCCTTCCGTGTTTTATTGGCACCCACTGGAAATCTCTGGCCACATCTGTGGTCGAAATAATTACAGCCTCCCAGCAAGAAAGGATGAGGGGGCAGCGCGAGCATTTAAATGTTACAAATGGGACTCTACAGCAAGCACTGGTTGCTCTTCCCTAAACTCCTTTCTATACGTCAAGGAGCATAAAAGAGTAGGAAGAGACCGAGTCCTGCTCTCAACCCTCCATCCTAGAGTATGGCTTTATTGGTAATTAAAAACTACATCGCAGCTTAATTTTCTTCCCACATTTGGCTGTACTCTATCTTACCCCCATCTCAAAGAGGCATGTCAGTCCTTTCATATCCTCACTGGAGTTCACAGAGGTTTGCCAGCATTAATCAGAGGCAATTACCTCTGCCTCTTTAGGCAGGGATATCAGACCCCAGCCTAGGGTGACTCATTGCCAGATCGCTTCCCCCTGCAAGGTTCTTCCAGACATCTCCTTTGTCTGGAGACCTCAGCTGCCTTTGGTCATTCTATGCCTGGGAAACTCTCCTGGCGAGGAGCAAGCCCCAACTACCAGCCAGCCCTGCGTACTCCACATCCCTGTCTTTTCGCCTCACCTGGTGGAACCGGTAAGAGGGTTACAGGCTGGTTCTGGCCAGGAATTATCTAAGCGACATTTTCACATTTTGATAGATTAGCTTTTTCTAATGGATTTTTGGGTGGAACAGTCCTGTTTTGGTGACCACCCACTACAACGCAGCCAGGGCTGCTGGACCACAGGCCTGTTCTCGGCAGTGGGTCTGTCTGAACCCTGGAGCAACCCAACTGCACTGACCACTCCTGACTTTGGCATCTCCAGGATTCC
>NW_009602138.1:13851-18549 GCF_000690535.1 Cariama cristata
AAGAAACGAGTTGCACCTTCAGCCCTTGCAGCTCCGATGCCCTAAGAGCCCTGGCTGGAAGGAATCATAGAATCCTTATGGTTGGAAGAGACCTCAAAGATCATCAAGTCCAACCTTCCACCCAACGCCACCATGCCCACTAAACCATGTCATGAAGAAAACGATGACTCGAGATCCCTTGGCTCTGTGGGAAGGGAGATCCCTCAGCAGTGAACAGACTATGCTGGTTCTTTCATTTAGGAGAGAAAGGACTCGTAGTTTCCTAGAAGGAAAGTTTTCTGTCCTACAGAAATCCCAGGGTTCAGTGTGGGTCATAACAAAAATCTACATTGGAATATTTGCCAGGAATATTCCAAAGTAGTAGGAATATATGCCCCAGAGAAGAAATGGAGTTTCAGCAAGCTTGGAAAGAAAGTGAAATCTATTGATATTATGCACAATATGAAGTAGACACTTTGTTGCCATTGATGTTATTATTGTTTACTAATAGACGTTTTTGTTATTAAGCTCAGCCTGCCAACACAGACTATCCTCCCCCCTGAAGCCTGCGTCAGCCTCGCAGAGATCCCGACTCTGCAAGTAAACACTCAGGTGGCCCTGGCCCACCGACTTGCATGTACCTCCACTGCAAGCATTTGCAGGAGAGCAAAAGAAATCTGGTGATTTAAAAGAGCACAAACTTCCAGCACAACCTCTCCAGCTGGTCAGGGAGCAGAGCATTTCACATCACACCCGGCATGCCATGAAATGAGGTTGGAGCAGTATGAGTGATGGGGGCCTGCTGGGATAACTCCGTGAGGACCACTCCCCTTCTGTTTCTTCCCTTCCCCTCCAAGCAGCCCACCAGTTAGGAGAGATTGCTGTTATTCTGCAATAATTTGGATGCACTGTCTGTAGGTCTGGCTTCAGGGTGCTGTTGTGCAAATACACTGGTGTTCTGGGGTTGAGAAGGAAAAATGAGCAGGAAGGAAAGCAACTGACTGAAAATAAACCACCTCTCACTAAGCAGATAAAAGTCACTAAGGGATAATCTAGTTTTGTGCAGAAGATCCCTTTACCAGATAACTGGACCAGGTTGGCAGAAGACAAGGCAGTCACTCGAGCAGATTCAGACTTCACATCCAAGATACCAGTCTTCTCACAGTGGTTTGTTTTAAAGATCTTCTGCGGGCTCCTTCACAACATGCACAGATGTGCTCAACTGTTGGCAGGGAGGGCAAAACAAACGAGCTGTCACTTCCATCTCGGGCACTGCCGGTGACAGGGAAATCTGATAATGGGGACATATTTCCAATGAGGAAAACAGCCCTTTTTTTGACTGGCACTTCCCTTTTTGCCGAAACCTCTTTCCACCTTCTTAGCCAGCGTGTACATCTCTGGCTCCTGCTCTTAAAAGGTGGACAATAGCCTCCTTACCAGTCGTAATCACCTCTGTGTTATGAAGAGGACAGGGACATGAAAAGCAGGCTTGTCTGACAGGGTGAGCCTTTCCATCACAGCAAAACGCTGCGGTGCATAACAGGCTGCAACAGTGTTTTGGTGCCCATTGTTCCTTTGCATAAAAGCCTTTGAACCGGAGTTAGTAATTATGGGAGCCGCACTGTGCACAGCTCCTCAGCTGCTGATATGTTTATCAGTGGAGCATCAATCTGACTTGCTTCCAGGAGGTTTAGATGGCATGGGGTCATGCTTGCATCAGCTAATAAACTCCTCAGAGCTGGGATAATCTCTTTCTTTTATGTCTGTGAAGCAGACAGCATCAATGGAGTCCCCATCCCTGATTTAAATAGCTGCCTCAATTCGGCAGTGACAACGTGTAAGGCTTTAAAGCTTGGGGGCCGGAGAGGCATTGCAGAGGTGCAGGGGTGCTTCCTGACAGTTTCAGGAGGTTGAAAACAGAGGGGTTTTTAAACCAAATGAATAAACAGATCTTGCTATGCTAAAATATGTTTTGTCATGAAAACAGAGGGATTTGTTTTCCTCTTGCCCTGTCTGAACTTTGGCTGAGTACTGCTGGCAAACAAATGACTTAGAAACAGTCACTGGCCACGGCAGGATCCTCTTCGACATCTGCCCTTACCTGGGAGAAACAGGGATGCTTGGGCAGCAGGGCAGTCCCTCTGATTTGTCCTTGGGTGAATCAGCAAGTCTCAGCTTCATTAGACATCCTAAGGATTTCTGAAATCTCTCTTATTTTGTGAGATTTATTGCTAATCCCAAGGAGCTAGAAGGTCCAGTGCGCTAACCATCAGATACGTGAATTATTGCAGTTTGGGTTGAACTGCAAGGAGAGGTTAAGACAGTCACTGGCTAGCCTCCTCACGAGATTCTCAGCTTGCTCATGCTAAGGGTAGAGAAGAAACTTTTTAAGCAAAACATCAAGTTTTGACACAAATTAAATGGGTGCAAACTGGACAAAATTCAAGAGAGGTTGGAAAGTAGAAGATTATTTTTGGTCACAGAGCTTGGAGGTCCTGGAGAGGTCTTCAGCTGCAACAGTGTGAGAACAAACCCCTCCCCTTGAAGACCGAGCATGTCTTGTTTATGAAAACTACTAGATGACAAAGTTGTCTAAAATAGAAGGTAAGTAAGTGGACATGAGTCAGGAGGCCCTTTCCAGCCCTGCATTCAAAAGCAGTTTCAAAGGACAGCCGTACCTTACAATTATGATCACACTGGGGATGGCTCCCGAGCTTTGCCCAGCTCCACAACACTCATCCCTATGAGAAATTCGGACCATACTATGTGCAACATGTATTACTCCACTCTAATTGCAGCACAGACAAGCATAGACTTGGTTAGGAACCAAACATGGTTTGTCTCATTGCTTTCAGTGGCCAGTTTTAAGAAGCAGCCCTGTATCGGCTCTTCCCTCCTAACAGAGTCCTTAGTTGGGAGCCTGGCCTCCCAACCATCACTTTTTCCCTGGGACAACTGGGCAGAGAGCTGATTTCCTTACTGCTGGGGCTGGGACAAGGACTCTGGCCCCATCAGCGAGCCACAAAAATCACAAAAATCAACCCAAGACACTGAGGATGGGAGCACAGCACCTCAGCAGACAGCCCCAAACCCAAGTCACGGAGGCAGCAGTCTGGTCATGAGGAGGTGGTTAGTCAAGGTCTGATTGCATCAAGGGGGAGTTGTTTTGTCCTCTGCTCCAAGGAGATGAAAGGCACCCTTGAGAGGACAGTTTGGGTCAGCTTTGCTGAAAAGCACCATTAAGTTGGGTGAGAAGACAGCCAGGTTGTTTTCCCCACCACACAGTTGCTGGAGATCCCTCACGGAGAGGAGCTGGAGTGTGCGTCGCATGTAGATACACTGGGGTGAGCATTTCCTTATCTTGACTTTTGCTGTAGGACACTCAACTGAAGTTAGCTTTCTTGGAATCCAAGGCACTGTTTTTTACAGTCAAGGTACATTTTCAATCATTAGGGTTCCCACGGTGCTTTCTGCAAGGTTTGCAAGTGTCCCACCCAGACTGCTATTGGAGTGCTTTGCACAGTGCCAAAAATCTCCTCAGTGGTTCAAACTGGAAAAATTTATTACCTCTTCCTTTCCTGACACCATTACATCCAGTGCAGAAAGTTTACAGGGTCCCAGGAACACACAGAGAGATACGGTGCTTCTGTGACTGGAGAAAGATGCTATCTCCTGCCTGATGCTGCGATATTTGGATTGTGCCACATGGTCTGATGGTTCCAGACATCTAGCAATGCATATCAGAAGTTTCTGGGGAGGGGAAAAAAAATAAAAAGACAGGAAAGAAGGGTGTGCTGAGAGTCAAACAAAGGTAGAATTTATGGGAAAGTGAAGGGGAGGGGGGCAAACAAGAGCAATAGGAAGTTTGACTTTGAACAAGCCCATTCATGCCTCAGGTACTGGTTCTACCTGCCTGCTGCCTGACCACAGCCCAGTCTGCCCAGTGCCTGCAGTGGGAACTGGGGCGCGGAGCAGCACCGAGCGAGCGGGGTTTGTTTGCTGGTGGTGTTCCTGCGGAGGGGAGGTGGCCAGGACACGTTGAGATGAGCCCTTGCCAAAGACCCATGTGCAGGCACCAGAAGTGGCTCTGGAGAGGAAACAGTTCACGTGTGACATCTCCGTCGCAGGGCTTGGGAAGTAACTGGTTGTGGGGACAGTGACAGAGGGGGTTTGGTGATCTCTGCAGCTCACCTTGGAGTCCATCTGGTTGCTGAAAGGGGTGGTGGAAATACCAGGGCAGAGACCCTGGTGACAGGACCAGGTATATTCACAAGTCATTGCAGCTTAGCATCGTCCCCTCTTTACAGAAGAGAAACAACCCTGCCTATCCAGAACATCTGCCTTTCTCCTGCCCTACAGAGTATAAGGATCTGGCCATGCTCTGAGCTTGGTGAGAAGAGGCAGCACTCAATTGAAATAGCAAATACCTGAGCACACAAACCCTTCTCCATTTTGAAACAGAAGCAGAATACTCCAAAGCCAATGACAAGCTGAGATTAACTGTTCTGGATTTCATTAGGTATGTATCAATTAGGCCATGCCCAGAGGAAAAGTCATTAGGAGCTGTGGAGTAGAGAGGGCATTAGCTGGATGGAGTCAGCTAAGACAGTTATCTCCCAGGGAAGGACAAGCACCCTCTGCTCCCCACCATCCTCATTTCCCCGATTACTTCTCAAGGTCTGTAGACAATGACTGCGCATTTCTGCTTTGTTCCTGCTG
>NW_009602138.1:18580-24155 GCF_000690535.1 Cariama cristata
GTAAAGGGAGGCTCGAGTACCCGATCTGCAGGTCGTCTCAGATTTGTGAGCACCTCAGCTACAAAACCCTTCTGGAGGAACTTCACTGGAGTGCAGGGAGGGGAGCAAGGACACAGGGCTTGGTTCCCTCCAGCCTAGAAACCTGCCAAGCTCTTCAGAGGCTACCAAAAAAAAAAAAAAAAAAAGTGCTACCACCACTTCTTTTTCACCCAGAGGGAAATGATGACTGAGTGGCTTTTTGTACCCACTTTACGTATGATGCAATTACTGCGTGGACAAAACATTGGAGCGCACGGTTCCAGGGATGAAGACCCTGCGAGCTGGGGCTCGGGGCATCCCTTCCTGGCTCAGGGAGAGGCTTTTCTCCCGACCTGCTGATGGTCACACGGACAGCTCTGCCAGGCAGTCCTCCTCGGCCTGCTGTCTCAGGTGACTTATGCAAAATAAGTGGCCGCTTTTGCCCCAAACGCGGGTTCTGCTTGAGCTTGCGCTCCCAGGCTGTTGCAGCCCGCTCCTCCTCCTGCCGAAATCCAGGCTCAAGGGAGAAGCTCCTGCAGGTTCACATGCGGGTTTCACCACCACCGTTTCCCGGCTCTCCTCACGGCCTCCTTGGAACAGGCTGTCAGAAGAGTTTCCAGCCCACAGCCGGTTAATCACACGCAATTAACATAAACCTGAACGAAGTGGGGAATAAATGAAAGCTGGGAAAGCCCCCTTTTCTCAGCAGCTGGATGAGGCAATTTACAGAAAGCCGGGAGGCATGGGGAAGAAGGAGCCTTTCATGAGGTTGCGGGTCCATGTGAAAGGACAGATGAGGGCAGTTTGGGGCAGCACTCCTGGTCCCCTCAGCCCCAGCAATGTGGCCCAAGGCAGGGGAGCAGCTGAGCCGCCTGCCCCAGACACCAGCCCCGCTGCAAGGGATGCAGGGGAAAGCTCTCCGAACCACAGGGAGGGCTGAGAGGCGAGATGGCAATGTTACTCCCGACCTGCCGATGAAGGGATGCACGGAGCAGGGATGTGACTTGCAGGACAACAAGTGGAAGCTGGGCGCAGTTTTCTAAAGCCTCGGCCCGGTGCTGTAGAGCGGAGGCATACGGGGCTAGGGGAGATGTCAGGGCTGACGGGTATGGTTTGACGTTTCTGGGTTAGCTTCCCTCAGAGATGCTCTCCAAGGCATGCTCCTGTCAGTTTTCTCCTGCCAGTGCTGGTGCTCAGCTGATGCCCTGAGGGGTTGGTTCAAGGAGCTGCACGAGCAGAAAATAAAATGAATCCCTGAAAAGCTAATAGGTTTTTGCCAGGATGTTTTGTGGTAGGCAGTGCTAATGTGAAGAAAGCAGCCAGAGCGTGGGACTACCCCTTCAGCAGGGGCTGGCTGTAGGACAGGCTGAGCTGTCATGCTGAGCTGCTCCTTCGGGCTCAGTTGTCACTATCAGCTCTGCAGGTTGTTGCTCACCCAGGAGTCCTGCCCTGTCTTGCACCCCTGGCTGGAGGCTCCCACCAACACAGAGGAACAGCCCAGCAGAAAGGTCGCCCAGCAGAAAATCGGAGCGTCCCTGGCTGGGGCTTGGCAATACGAGGACCAGTGCCCATGCAATGGAGCCCCGCTCACCTCCAGTGCATGGAGACAAACACGTTCAGCAGTCTGGGAGAAGCTGCAGTGGATTGTGAAACATCAGCTGTGAGGTACAGCACGCAAGATCTTAGATCAGTTCCTTGCACCCAGGGCCTTGGGGAGGAAGAGGAGCCTAATGGTGAGAAAATACTGATGAAAACAAATAGCTGTTTTCTTGGTACTTGGGCTTCCTTCTGGACCTCACCCAGTTGCCCCAGGGTTGGCCAACAGTGAAAATATCCCCAGTACACAATGCTTTTAGTATTCAAATGACCGTGTCTGGTTACATTGACTATTTCCAAGCAGAGTCCTTCAGATGCTTACTCATTTTCCTGATGGCCAGGTATTTGCATGGGTTTTACAGCCTTGTGTGCTTAAGACAGTAATGTGATGCGAATGCAACAGAAAAGGGAGAAGATAAAGGCTTGCTGGCTGAGAATGTGCATATACAAGGTGATGGGAAGAATGATATTGGGCACACACGTTGTGCCAGCTCTTGCCTTTGTCTATGGGGTTGTGCCCTGAGCAGATCCTGTCTCTGATCGGTCCCTTAGGAGCTGAACGGGGAGATAAGTGGAAGTAAGGTGGAAATTGTGTGGCTGAGCAGCAGAGGAGTGGTGGAAGGTTTGGTTAGCAGAAGACATGGCAGGCAAGAGGCAATTCCTGGGCAAATCTGTTTTCTATTTAAAACTGATTAGCCCAGGCTTTGGGGTATAGAGGAAAAGACTGTTCCCTCTCCCAAAATACTAGGATGAGAGGGAAAGGAAGATCTGTTGACAGGGTGTAATTCTGCAGCATAAGCAGGGATAGTTTCTAAATATGAGAGAGAACCAGTTCAAACTGGTTTAACAGAAACTTCGTGCACCAAAAACCTCTAGCAAGGACATTAGAATAAGAGCGTTGCATCCTCGGCAGCAGCTCCTATCTGCTCAGCTGTGGAGCCACAAGGTCCATGCAACGACCCCACAGCTCCCCAAAGCATCTGTTTCTGTCATTGAGCCTCCTCGAGTGTGTCATAAATGCCTCTTCATCCTCTAATATAGATTTGTAGCTGTCTGCAAGGCAGAGAAAAGGGTTGTGTGGTAAGGCTTGGAAGACATGGCTACCAGCTTCCGAATTTGGTGACACTCTACAAAAGGACCGTTTTGGCTTGCTTTGGTTTTAATGAAGGCTCTACCACCTGAAGTCCTCTGATTACAGGAAAAAAAAATCTCTTATTTTTTTCAAAACATAGTGTGTGTATGTTGGGGAGAGGAGTAGAAGTCAGCAAAAAAAATGTGGGAAACTGATCCAAATAGATAAAAAAACAAGAAGGAGAAGCACCCACGTACATTTGTTTTAAAGTCTCACTGGCAAGTTTTTGCTGCTGGACTGGTGACCCCAGGAGCTGGGGCTGGCTCTGTACAACCCATACAAAACCAAGGGGAAGCAGACCCAGGGCACAGAGGACCCACAAGAGGCTTGGGAGACACGAAGTCGATTCTCTCTTCTTCTGAAGGCTTTACCAGCTCTCCCTTGCCTTGCAGGTAGCTATGAGGTTTTGAGACCAGGGGCAGTATGGCAATATGGACCATAACATTACCATAGACGGGGAGGATGGGAACAGGACCTCACATCTTACGGACCTCATAGAGGCCCAGAGCATCTCACATCTCAGCACCCAACTCCAGCAGCGCACCAATGTCTCTGTTGGATATGAAGATATTGCTGCCCCCCCTTGTGGACATCGCAAAGGAGCTGGCAAATCACACTGGGCAGCTGCTTTGGCGGAACAATAACCCCATAATGAATAAAAAAATGCAGCAGTGCAGCCCGCTGCCAGCTGCGGAGGTGCAGGCAGGAGGCAGAGCTCGGGTCCCCTGGGGGTGCAGCTGGGGGAGGGAAGGGCTCCCACGATGCCTACGTGAGAAGGGACACTATCGTTTAATTTAAAGAAAAGTTTCTGGCTGGGGGAGTCCCAGCAGCTCACATTGCTGGGACAATGCTTTGCTTCAACCGGTCACAAATATTTTTTAACAATCCTGAAGCAGCCGGCATGCGGGTCAGGTGTGTCAGGGCAGAGAACAAAGACACAGACACTTTGTCTGCACTGAGACTAATGGAAAAATTTCCCTTTTCTTGATGGAGCACCAGGCAAGCACCCAGCTGGCTCCAGCAGGGCTCCTGGCCTCTGCAGCTTGCTGTCATTGTGTATAGCCTCTCATGTAGGCTGGCTCTGGGCAACTTAGCGAAGACGGTAATTAAACGTTGGGTCTGACCTCCACAAAATCTCCTAGAGGTGTTACAGGAACCGATGGTAAGTTTCAAAACTCCTGATACAGCTGGAGATGAGGACATCTCAGAGAGGCAACCATTGACTGAGGGCTGCAGAAACTCCGTCATGCCTCAGGTGGCACCTTGCCCAGGAAACACTCATTTCCCTGTGACACTGGTCAGCCAAGCTTCCTTGCAGGAAGGTTTCTCCATGCCCTTTTACACGCTGCAAAAGAGATCAGATCTGCTATAATTTCTACAGCTGACTGTATTTCTCCGTGACTATAAGCTATTACAGTAACATGCAGTTCTGTGCTTGATGAGCAAGGGAAAGCATTTCCAATTTCTCTCACCATTTCTTCAAGGAGAAAAAAAAAAAAAGAGTATCTGGAAAGTTTTCACAGGCTATTTCCCACACACGCACTACTTTAGTGAACAACGTTTGCTTACCGTGTGCCGGAGTAGCTGTCGTGCTTCAAATCTGCCTCTGCTCCGTTTAGGAGCTCGTAGCACACTGCAGTGTGCAAGTCTGGTTGTTCCTGATGCTTGCAGCAAGCGGGGGAGAACAACATTCAAGATTTATCTTTACATTATGCAGAGCTTGCAGACAACCCCATTCCTTCTTCCCCCCAACCTTAGAGCTCTCTTTTTAACCTGAATTAACTGTTTGACCTCAAAACCAAAATAATTTCTTCCTTAAGCAATAAATTAGGCCAGAGAGCTAAAGTAAAACTTATCAGAAAGTATCACATCACTGTGGCTTTTGTGCAGGGGACAATATTCTGGCCTGCCATTGCAAAGCCATCCCTTGTCGTGCCGGGGTGGCTGCTGTGTTTATTTGCAGAGCCATTGTGCCACAGGGAAACCGGAGACACCCGATGTTTAGCTGTGAGTTAATGCTTCCTGCATCCAGCCCCGGCAGCCACACCAAACCTGCCAGGTCCCCTCCAGCCCACTGGGATTAACCCAGCCAAAATCTCGGGCAAGCCCTCCTTCCTGACAGTCAGAGCAAGGTGGGTCACAAGCTTTGCTGATCAGGCAAGGATGAGAGGCTCGATGGTCTTCGATGGTCTCGATGGTCTTCCTTCTGCAGAGGTGGAGGCCACCAACAAGTCAGACCGGACACTTGTGAAGAGGCAGCAGGTTTCCCTCGGTAGAGCAGCACTGTGGGCAGCAGTTCCCGGGGCCTGGCAGGAGCCTGGCTCCATAAGCCATGCAAACAACCCCCTCAAAGACACTGACCTCAGTGGGGAAGACGTTGCCTGCATGCAATGCAAAGACAAGGGATCGGCTCCAGACCTCCAGGAGCCTCCTGCACCACAGAGGGGCTGTGCTGGGGCAATGGGCTCGGAGCCGGGGGACACGCTGGGGAGATCCGTGCCAGGAGGAGCAGCTCTGCCCAAAAGAGCCAACAACTTCACATAACTGCTTGGTTCTGGCTGCAGCTGGGGGAACAGCAAGGATTTGCTCACCGGCAGGCACAGCCAGGGAAACAAGGCAGCTCAGTTTTCACCCCAAAATGTTTCTTAATCAGCTGACAGCAAGGCAGACTTCAATTCTGGTTTTTGAGGAGGGGGATTTCATTTTGCAGAAAGTTTCAAAATCTTGTCTCCCATTCCCATCTGAAAAACAAACCCATTTTAAAGAGCTGGGATTTCCCGAAGAGCAGAAACCCTTGTTTCGGATGGGGGGGGGGGGGGGCAACCACCC
>NW_009602138.1:24204-29004 GCF_000690535.1 Cariama cristata
CTTTCCCCAGCTGCCCCACGCAGGAGCTGCTGGCGCAGCCTGGGTGACCCCACACGGTAAAACCCAGGGAACGCAGACACCCGGGTGCGTGGTTACACGTGTGGGTGTGCGGCACGGCCGTCGCTGCCTGGGTCTGGCCCCGGTGCCAGCTGTGTGTCTGAGCCTCCCCTGAGTCGCGTTGTACCAAAATGGCGGCACTCCTCACAGCCCCCGTCCCCCATCGGCCGAGCAGAGCACGGCTCAGCAGAGAGCTGCTCCTGAGGCAGCTTTTTGGGGGACGTGGGGGATAACGTAGACATAAGTAGCTGGAAATGGCTGGACAGGAGAGCTGGGGGAGAGTTGGGGAAGTTGGGGAAGAGAGAGGTGGTAGTGACAGAGCAAACCCCACCGTCCAGAGCCGAGCGGAGGGGAGAGAGCCTTCCCGCTGTGCAGCGGCCTTTGGAGGCCCAGCGCTGCCAGGTCAGTGAGGCAGGAGCAGGTTCGCCTGGTTCCCATACATATCCATTGCCCATTAGCCAAATTTACACTTAGCTAACTTTACATTGCAGTGCCTGAGCGATCACCAGCCTGGAGACACAGCTAGAGCAACTCCGGCTTGAAGAACAGTGTCTGCTTCTGGTTTCAGACCCAAACCCCAAACCAGTCTGACCAGCTGGAACCCAGTTTCAGGTTACACCCTGCCTTGCTCTCTGGGTGACTTGGTGGGTAATGATCTCACTCCCAGCACACCTCACGCAGTAGTTGCCTCTCCAGGTATCCACACATGTTGTATCCCTGACTCCCAGCCCTCCCCGAGCCATGGGATCGGTGCTGAGCGCTCTCCCCTGAGCTACCGCAGCCTGGGCAGATGAAAGGGTGCGAGAGAAACGGCATGGGAATGGTACCTGCCCCCTCGGCGGGTCATTGCTTCTCAGACACCACTCCCAAGTCAGATAAGACAAACAATTCCTTTTTATTATCAGAGTGAGCGCACCAAAAAAAAAAATAATAATCAAGATGTTAGGTTTATTGCATAGGCCATGATAGGCTCTGGGAAAAAGAAAGAGATGGAAGAAATGATACAAGACAGATCACGAAAAGCCGTTGAGGAATCTGACCAGCCCCAGGGACACTGAGGCAGATGCCCGTGATGGGGAGGAGTGAGCAGTCAGATTGCCAGCAGGCTGTGGGCAGTGGTTTCTTCCCTTCCAGCTAAGGGATCGGCCCAACGAGGCAGCTCTCCTGCAGCTGCGTTTGTGAGGACGTGAGCCGTACCCTGAGCCAGGCATGGCTTCACCAGAGCCTTCCAGAGCCACTCTGCCCTTGGCCCTGGAAGGGTCCAAGCATTTAAACTAAAGTCTGTGCATAGATTTATGCTTCTTACACACACTGCACACATGTACTGATTTCCTCTCTCTTCACAGCAGGAGTTTTCCAAGAGCAGCAGGCACTGGAAGTCTGGGGATTGGTGCCAACCCCACAGCTGACAAAGTGTACCGGGCACGTCAGAAATAGCAGCTTCTGCCCCCAACAGAAGTCTTCAGCTCTCAGAGGTACAAGCCTGGACAACAGAGATGCAGCAGTACAGATTTGGGAAGCACCTCACTGCAAACAGCCTGCGGGGGAACACGCGGGACCTCGCCAAAGTGGGGATGTCACACACTGCCATGGGGCCAGGGATGAGCTCTGGAGCTCCCGGGGCTGGGCTCATCTTGCACCGGGAGGGACAGGCCAGCAGGAGCCTGGGGACATTACCTGGAGGTATCCAGCCCACTCCTGTGCTCTGGGAGATGCCGGGGACTCAGGTCAGGCTGCATGCACCAAGGAGATCACAGTAAAATCAAAGCTGCAGCAAAGGTCCAACTGTGAGGGAGCTGGGTCCTTCTACCTTGCCCTCACCATCAGCAGGAAACGTTTCCTTTCCTTTCATGTGAGAATAAATAGGTATTTTCTCAATGTGTTTGGGTTCAGACTGAACACTTGAAAAGCAACCAGGGCAACTCACAGAGAGAAAATGGTGGACACGTACTGTACATAGGAGGCTGTAACATGGCAGCCAGGTAGAAAAAAATCTAGGTGTGCTTTTCTGTTAAAAAGCAAAGCCTAGTGATTAAAGCGGGTATTTCTGTTTCCTTCCATCTCAAAACCAGGAACCACTGGAGAGTGTCACAGAGCCCTGGGAACAGGTCTGGACAGTTACGTGAATCTCACAGCCCTCAAGAGGCTCATCACGACCAGAAGGACTCCTGCAAGGCAGGGCCACCTTGCAGAGGACTGACGGAAAGGGGGGAAGATATAAGGTTGGTTGGCAGAAAGTGGCACTGCAAACAAAAAATTGCTGGCTCCATTCACCAACATGAATGCTACAAAGATCCAGTCTCGGGGTCCTTCAGTAAGTTGAGCAGAGTTGTGCTCCGGATTTGAGCAGGAGGAAAGGTGTAATTCAGAGTTTAACTGGGTTGTTTGAGGTTAGGAAGGGATAGACACCAGAGAGCGTCAAAATGCTCTTGGATCCTCACTTTCCAGAGCGGCCATTTAGCCAAGACAATCACAAACACTAGTACTGCCAAATCATGGCTAGATCTTGGCCTGATGCTACAAATGTCTTCAAAGAGAAAGAGTCCTTCAGGCACAGGCCCGTGTCTAAAATCAGAACTCCAGAAGTTTTGGGGAGTGCCCCAGTGCTGGGCTGGAGAGAGAGAGAGGCTGTAGGTCAGACTGGTTTGGTGGCACTGCTGTAAAACAGATGCTCTGTGTCCTCTGTGGTGGAGAGGGTTGAGTTGGTAGCAGTAGTCGGCTGACGGCGGCGGCTGTTCTTCTTCCTGTTCTTCAGGAAGAAGTAGCCAATGATCACCAGGACCACCATGATGCAGATCCCGAGGAGCACGGCAATCACAACCTCAAAGGCACCTGCGGGGGGTACATGAACACGTTAGAAGGGCTGCTCCACAAGCTGATGCAGCAGGAAGAAGCAAGCACAAAAACCACTGCAGAAGCTGTGCTGGCAAAGAGAAGAGGTGGGCAATAGCTGGCCTGACAGCAGGGTGGTCACTGCACAACTGGGCAAAGAAGAAAGAAGGCAACTGCCTGGCATAAGGGTATGGCCAGGGTCTAGCCAGCCTGTCTCTCCCAGATGATGGCTCCCATCATTTCCCAGATGCACCACGCCCTCTAAAGGCTATTCCATGACTGCGGCAGGCTTGGCCATTTGACACCCCTACGAATATCGGGCCCTTCTGCAACGCTAGCCTTGCTTCATATGTCATCAGGGAGGCCACAAAGAGGTGGTCGCAGAAAGTACCTCTTGGTTGGGATAGTGCTGTCGGAGCGAGCTACGGTGGACAGGTTGAGTTTGTGGGGAAAGAGCTCGTAGCAGTGCTGTGAGCACTCGGTCTTTGACAGCCAACCAGACTCCTACATCATCAGTGGAGACAGACTGATGCGTTTAAGAACTGGTGTGAAGTTGAAGATTAAATCAATCTCTAGGGTTGAAGAACAGAATTGTATAATTTCAGGAGTTCTCTGCTGAAAAAAGAGGCCTTACAGCTCCGTGGTGAAAGGACACCAACCTTAATGTGATATTCTTTTAAGAACTTGTAATTCAATAGCTTTGGTGTTCTTTACAGTTGTAGAGAGGGTGTATAGGGTCATCAGATTTCCCCGCAGTCTAGCACCCAACATTATTCACATACTACTTGGGCCTTCTTTCTTGCAGAAGTTAGTGGTCCTTACGAGAACTTGGCCCTTAGGAAGAATTTTACTTGCCATTTTTTGATGTTGAACAGTGGAGCATTCCTGAAGGAAAATCAGGAGCTTCTGATCTGAGCTACTGAGTCACAGACAAAGGAAAAATTGTACCACAGAGGCACAGTGCACAGAAGCATCTCTTGCTGCTGCTGGCATCCCACAAATCCCACATTGCTCCCTCAACTTCAAAAGGGTGCTGAGAGAGAAGGCTATTATTTGCAAGGAAAAACAAAATATTTTTCAGGACAAGGTAAAAGCAACAAGCAAGGTCTGTAGGAAAAACTGTTACTCACTTAACATAGCACTTTGGGACTCAAATGATTCCCATCTCCGGCCAATGGCATCTGCTTCTGAATTGGGAGCAGAGAAAGGGAAAAAGTTTTAGAAACAAGGTTGGGAACAAGCAATAAGACAGGTTTCTGAGGAGCGTATTTCCAGTGCTTGGAAGTGACTGAAAGCATACAGCATCCCTCTTGACAGCCGCGGTACTGAGCTCTCAGGACAGGCTGTGAGGCACAGTGCAGCTGAGGGTAGCACTTCAGAAAAGCAGCAACAGTTTACCTCCTAACAGACAGAGTCTGGCAGAATTCCTCCTGTTTCAGCTGTTGGCCTCCACAGCAACATGTACAAAACTCTACAGTATAAACCTTCCTTTCGTGTTTGTTTAAAACTTCGGCTTAATACGTGTCATTGAAGATTTTCTTAATTTTTCCCCTCCCACCTGGGGAGAACCGGAGCAAAGCTAGAAAGTTAGATTCTCTTTAGAATCATAGAATCATAGAATCATTATGGTTGGAAGAGACCTCAAAGATCATCAAGTCCAACCCTATACCTGATGCCACCATGTCTACTAAACCATGTCTTGAAGCACCACATCTAAATGTTTTTTGAACACCTCCAGGGACGATGACTCCACCACCTCCCTGGGGAGCCCGTTCCAATGCCTAACAACTCTAACAGTGAAGAAGTTCTTTCTAATGTCGAGCCTGAACCTCCCCTGGCACAACTTGAGACCATTTCCTCTCGTCCTATCGCTAATTACTGGGGAGAAGAGCCCAACCCCCACCTCACTAC
>NW_009602138.1:29059-47765 GCF_000690535.1 Cariama cristata
CCAGACTAAACAACCCCAGCTCCCTCAGCCGCTCCTCGTAAGGCTTTTTCTCCAGGTCCTTCACCACCTCCGTTGCCCTTCTCTGAACACACTCCAGCAGCTCAATGTCCTTCTTGTAGTGAGGGGCCCAGAACTGAACACAGCACTCAAGGTGCGGCCAATACCATATCTGTGGTCAGTTTTGTCATCCTCCTCTGTCTCTTTTTCAACATGAGCACCCAAAATGTTTTCCAGCTCTGAGAAATGAGAAGCTGCATTGCAGAAAGATGCTGTAGATAAACACCATTCCCCGAAAGCCACTGGTCACACTGAAGAATGCTGTGAGGCATGGCCAGGGTTTGAGAGCAGAGCTGCTTTGACTGAAAGCTCCAGCCCTCACTATGTCTGCTTACTTGTGATGCCTGAACACGATTTCATGCACTGTTCCTCTTCTTGAAAGTTGTTGTTGTTGCCACCACAGCCACCGTAGGTGAAGGGGTCACATTTCTCAGAGAATGGGTTATAGTACCAGCGGGGTATGCTCTCAGTGCACTGTCCAGTATCAGGCAAGTCCACACAGTGACCTGGCAAAGCAAAGGAGAGGTGCTTTAGCCCAAGCAGCGTGTTCCCAGAGCAGCAACACTTTCTGCTCACAACAGAAGAGCACAAGCACCATGGGAGAGGGAATCCGTGGCCAGAGCAGTGGCTCTCGGGTCCCCACTGCCCAGTTGCTAGCTGCTCAAATTGGCATTGCCAAAGTGAGCGGCCACCTGCCCATAAACCCAACTAGCAAGGAGGAAAAAGGAATGTCAGAGTGTGCAATCACGCTAGACCTCAGACTCCATCCCCTGCAGAAATGACCTGTCCTCTTGGGAGGCAGAAGGGAACACGAAGAGCCTGGACACACAGAAACCACAGTTCAGCTCGGGTTTCCTCTACAAGCAAGCTGCATTTAAGCTGACTTGGGATATACTCTACACTAGTACAAACAAGGAGAATGCATGGGATTGAGCACTGTATGTATGATTACTCATATTATGCCATTGTTGTGTCCCCCACACTGCTTTGGTTTACACTATTTCCAAAAAAGCACTGCAGGGTTTTGTACAGGTCAGGTACCGTGCCCAATGGGCAATACGCATGAGACCTGCTTGGGTGGAAAAAGTTTAGGCAGGAGAATGAAAGCCTGCTATAAACAGCTGTCCTCGAGGTCAGAGAGCAGGCCCTTGCTCATTTTGAGTACAGGGGTTACCCAAATGTTACGCCTGTTTTTGGAATTATACAGAGAAGCAGTTTTACCATGGAACAACTGAAGACAGAAACAAAAGCTGGTAGATGTCAGCCTAGGTGCTCTGGATGGTACGTACCTTGCTTATGTGTGACATTGATTTTCTGCAGTCTATTGAACTCACGAGCATCTGCAAGAGAAACATGTCATGTTAAAACTTCTCTCACCAGTTGAATACAAAAGAAATGCCTCCATCCATGCAGACATGTGCAGACAGGGCTTTCCTGCACATTCCTTTGCTATCACAAGCCAGGGAAAGGGAGATGTAATTTGAGGTTCTTAAATATCTCAAAACTATGAGAGGAACATGGGAGAAATAAAATGTAATAACGAGAAACTATTCCCAATTTCCATTCCACAAATACAGAGACAAAACTAAGAAAAAGAAAGGCTACCTTTTTTCCGCTCCCCCCCCCCCCCCATCAAGAAGTACGAGGAAATTGCTATCACTCCAGGTTTTAAGAGTGAAAGAGCACTAGTGTAAGATATAAGAGAGGGCAAGAGAGATGAACTGTATGTTTGCAACCTAAAAAGGCAACAAAACACCCACATATAGGAAAGAGATTATGGGAATTCTGTCAGAAGAGGAAGGGAGGGACGGAAGGAGGGATGAGGGATTGTGGACCTGGGCAGCTCACCACTGTGCATTTACATTAGCATAACGTGAAGGTGTTAAGGAAACTGTGACATTGGACAAACTGGGAGAAATCATGGTTTCATTTCCCATCTCCCAACTCTAGGAGAGCAGATAAGGCCATTCAGTGAGAAAAATATTGGAAGAGGAGGGGAGGACAGGCTCTGAAGTCTTACAGACAGGTGCAGAGAAGAGAGTCAAAGAGCATTTAAGAGGCAGAAAACATCCCCAAAGGAAGATCAGCTCTTGCAGTCAGCAGAGATATGGGAGATGGCAGAACCTGCAAATACAATGCTGTGGAAAGAGATAATGCAGGGTCAGGAGATAAGAACAGAAGGCACCAAAAAGCATTGAGCCAACTACCTGTAACTCACATTGCACTAATTTCTGGGCAGGTACTACGTTGTCTAAGCCAGAATTTGAAGTACTTACACTGTTCACAATACATCTCGTCCGATCCATCAGCACAGTCGAGAGTTTCATCACACTCCAGATAGGCATCAATGCAGCAGCCATCCTTGCATCTGAAGAAGGGGGACTGGCAGTTCCCATTGCACACTGCATCAGAAACAGTTCAGATAGCTCATTAAAATTCATTGTTTCTCCCTGCCATACAGAGTTTTATGAAGGACTTAAGGTGCTGATAGGTCTGGCAAACAAGAAACAAGGCAGATTCGTTAAGCTCTCTCTTCAGTGCCACCCTGGACTCAAAATATAGAAAAAAATAATGTTATTGTTTATAAACAAAACATTGCTCTGGGAACAGCCATGCTTCCTCTCAAAGAAGTACACCGAAGGTGGAAGCAAGAATGTGCTACTCAGGAAGAACACGGAGACATTGCCCAAGCATGGGGGATTAAATTAGGAAAGCCAAACTGAATGCCTGCACACCGGGCTGCGAGCGCCAATGGAGCAGAGCTGTTATTCCCCTTTGCTCCAGGGGTGGTGGCAACTGCTGAGTACTCTGCCCGGTTCTGAGCTCCCCAGTGCACAAAAGACGTTGGCAGGCTGGAGTGAATCCAGTAGAGACTCAGCAAGGGGCTGGAGAACAAGACCTAGCATGAGGTTATGGAAAAGACAGAGATAGACTCATTTTGCAGGTGCACAGTAATAGGATGAGCAGCAACAGACACGAATTGCAACAAAGGCAAGTGTTTTGATAGAAGGGGAAAAAAATTATAATGAAGGTCATCAAACACTGGCACAGGTTGTCCAGAGAAAGTGTAAAATCTCCTTCGTCAAAGATAACCAAAACCGGACTGGATGCAGTCCCAAGTGACCCAATGTGACTCAAAGCTGGCCCTGCTTTGAGTAGTGAGTTGGACCACATGACCTCCAGAGGTAATTCCCAACCTGAATTAGCCTATGACATGAAAGTGAAAGGCTTAGTAAAGAAATTAGAAGAAAAAGGAAGTCTCTAATGCCTCACTTTCCACACTGACTGAGTGCTAAGCAAAAGCCACAGAAATGGATGTGAGATGCTGAGCCTGAGCTCACAGCAGGATTACACAGTGGTACAGGAGGCTCACCTGGCTGTTGTCGCCCACCAACAGAACCTGAAAAGACAAAGAGGGGAAAAAAAAAATAATTTACCACCACATCATTTTGTCAGCTCAAGATCAGCCTTATATTGCCTTCATATCTCACTAAAAAGTGCATATTTTCTGGAAGCAAGCCCTGTAGGGGTTAGGGAGGGGAATATGGATGCCCACCACCCAGAGACCCCAGATGAGTTGTACTCACGTGAGACAGGCCTGGAGGAGCACAAATTCCCACCACTAGCTAGAATATTCCCAAACAGTCTTTCTTTTCCAAGGCTTTTGCCTCATCCTTAAGCTGTGCACTGCAAAGGGCCTGGCAGAGGCTCAGCCCATTTATCTGAGGCAGCACTAAGTCATTCTCAGACTTGACTAAAAGCATGCCAAGGAGGAAGATTAACTTCATTTTGAGAGCAAAGCACTTCTGGCTCCCCCACAGCACAATGCTACCCTCTGCATTTAGGTTTCAGATGTGACACGAAGATTTGGTGGGGGTTTCTGCAGCCAGGGACACTAGCCAGGGGAGCAGTGCTCCAGGAGCTGGGTCAGATATGCTGGCAGTGTAAGACGAGGACTCCCCATCCACAATTAGCCTGGTCTCCTCAGCTCTCTGGGCTCTAACTAGCTGCCAGCCAAGAAACTGCAGTACTTGCCCACACAGTCATCCCAATCCTATGGGAAAGAGAAGGCTGATTTTCAAAGAAGACTCACCTCTAACATTCTTGCAGGCAAGTTTACACTCCTCTTCCCGTAAGTAGTTATTCTTGTTGGGCTTGCAGCCACCAAAAATGAACTCCTCACACTGCTGAAGGGTCGGGTTGTAAAACCAACGTGGAAAAGATCCCCGACACCAACCCACCTTCTTAGGAGTCAAACAATGCTCTATCAAGAAAGTTAACGTAAAAAGCTCTGGTTAGCTTGCTTTGCCTTCACATGTACAAAGGAGAAAATCTTCCAAAGGGAAGTTCATCAACAGTGTGGACATATGGCTGAAAGATTTGTAAAATCTTGAGCAGCATGGAGAAGGTGAGTAGGGAATCATGGTATCTATGTTCTTATATGAAAGGCAGGGTCACAAAATCAAATCAGAAGGTGCCACATCCATAAAATAAAAGGAGTTGCTTCTCCACACAGCACATAGTTAAGCTGTGAAACTCCTTGCTTTAGGATGTTGCTGCTGTGCAAAGATCACAGGAGGTCAAAAAGGGATTCATCCATGGCT
Organism: Cariama cristata; assembly: GCF_000690535.1. Lineage (NCBI taxonomy): Eukaryota > Metazoa > Chordata > Aves > Cariamiformes > Cariamidae > Cariama > Cariama cristata. The sequence goes on from NW_009602138.1 coordinate 33,721, forward strand.
ATTAAACGCAAAGACACCATCTTCTGCTTAAAAAAATCTCCCAGCTGCAAATTCCTTGGGGACTAGCCGAGCATAGTAGGGATTTACTGATAGCATGTCATGTTCTTGTACTCTTTCCAAAGCATCAGCCTCTGAATACTGTTGGATGCAACGTGCTTGATTTTGGACAGACAATTAGCATCACTTGATATGGCTGTTTTTATATTTTTATGGTACCCGTGGTAGAAGGAGAAATTCCCTGCTGAGCTACTAGTCAGCCATTTGCCCAAGAACTCCTTGCTCCTAGTGCAATTGTAATGCTGAACATTTTGATCATTAAACAAGGCCATTAAAGTAAAACACATAAAGAAAGCCAGGGACACTTTGGATGTCATGCAGACAGCTCCACCTGTCCTGCAGCTTAAGGGAATTAAGGCTTTCACAGCAAAACCATGAAGTCAACAAGACCTTTCAGGTTCTCCTGTCTTACACCCGCAGTTGCACCCCAGGCTTCAGCCACTCTGGCATCACCCAGCAGAGGGCAATGACATGCACAGAGGACGGGATTATTGTAGGCCATCTCTTCTGCAAAAGAATGCAAAAACCCTAAAATAAACCACTATGAAGGCAGAGACCTTCCACTACCAGTCAGGTGCAGGCTTTTACTGAGAAAAGTTGGCATGCAAATCCTGTCTCTTGGTTGTGCTCTTTTCTCATCTACCCCTCTGAGAAGAGCACCAGTAATGCCAGAGCAGTAGCTGGGCTTGGGGGGACTCCAGCTAAACACGCGTGGGCTCAGGCTCACCTTCAGTCTGCTCAGAATTCAGCACCATGATGGTGATGTTGGTGAAGTCTTGCTGTTGTGCAGTGTCCGTGACAGTAAGCTGGAAGACGTAAGTCCCCACTTGTAGGTTGGAGATTTCTACCTGATCTTCTTCGTGCTTCTGAGAATGCAAAAGAAAGGCTTATGCAGAAGAAGGTACCTCTAATGAGGGAGTGAGTGAAGCCATGCAAGGCCTGTGTTCCTGCATTAGGAGGAAAGGAGCTTGGCTGGAAGCCCCCAAGCAGATGTCTGGCATGAAAAATGTCTCAGTGCTATACAATCCCCCCAAATCCATGGGCTGGTACCTAGCTGGAACAGCAGAGAGAAAGAGTACCATAAGCCTAATTAGATATTTCATATTTTGAGGTATTGTGAAGGCACGAGGGAAAACAAAAATCTTTGGAGAGGACTGAAATACCTGTAGTTTTTATTTTACTTTTTAAAAAAGAAAACCTATTATGAATCATTTACTTAGTAATAGGGAATAAGCTAGGTGTATTTAAGAAATATATACTCTTTCATTTTGAATATGACAAGTATATTTTGTTTTAGAGACAGAAACAAGTGCTTATTTCTTTGCCTGTTGAGAGATTTCTAAAAGCGAGTGAATTATTTTGTCAGGATAGAAAACTGTGACATTATTGACACAAACTTTTTCCCTATATTTGCTAACAATACTAGGCCTCCGTTTCCATGCTATCTACCTTTGTGGTTAGGTTTCAAGAGAACACAGTGTTGCCATATATCATCTTAATGTCGTTAACACAGCATAATACTAGAGGACTCTTTTTTTTTTTTTCCTCCTCAAAAGTTGTTTTGCTTGGGCAAGGGGCAAGGGAAAAGGAAAGGAACACTTCCAGATTTCCTCAGCACCCTAGAGCTAGTCATTGCTAGTCATCAAAATCAGCTGTGGGCCTGATGCACTTATTTGTTAAATTCTTCCAAATGGTGTCACAAGATCTCCACATGAGCTCCAAGGCTTTCCAGAGCATTTTGCAGAAGTTTAACAGTAATCATTTGCTTTTCTAAAGCCACAATTGACATTTAACATCTATGAGATAGCCAGCGTTCACATCCCAGAGATCTTGGAGCCAGTCAGGAGACATGACTTCTGCTCCAGCTCAGATAAAATAAGAGGGGGAATCTATGCTCTAAAGAGAGGCAAAGTCCAGGAAAAGCCCCAGAAAAACAGAAGCAGAGCCTGAGACTGGATTATTCAGAGCCAAAGGAGGAGAAGCACTAAAATGGAGCAGCGCAAAACTACGTGCAGACCCCTCACTGAACTACAGGAGCTTGGGAGCAGAGGCGGCTCTTGCACCGAAGCCGCTGCCCTCTCGAGTGCTCCCACCCGGGCAGATCAGGTGTTGCTCAGGAAGCTTTGAGATGGTGTCCTGGTGCAGGGAGCCTGAGACCTGAAGAAGCCAAGAAATGCCACGTCCCGGTAGTGTGCAAGAGGGTGAGGGCAACCACGAGGAGTGCTCCGTAGCTTTTGGGAACAGGCTCATGGGTGGACTGGCTTGAGGAGGGAAGGACAAGGTGACCTCTATGTCAGTGGCTGTGAGAGCCCAACCTAATGCAGATCGCAGGCGACACTGAGCAAGGTGCTTCCTTCCTGCTGCTCCCTACCTTCATCTCCACAGAGGGGTCGCCGAGGACCTGTTTCCATTCATAGCTGACTATCCCTTGGTCATCTGTGCTCTCTGTGCCTCTCAGCATCACTGGCTCCCCGGGCTGTACCTTCATGTCCATGGCGGTGCGGGCTGTTGGAGGATGGTCATCTGCAGAAGAAATGCAGAACAAGGCTTGGGTAAGAAGCTGAAGGATCTGATCCTTGTCTCCATTACAGGAAGACAAGGGAGGGGGATTCTTCCAGGCTAAATCAATACAGACTTCAACCACTGAAAGGAAAACACTTTAATACAGCTGTGCTCCTTGCAGCCTGGGCAAGCAAAAGGCAATCATTACCGTTATTACTGCCCTCACTAATTTAGTAACTCCGCAACCCACTCTGGCAGTGCCTTTGAGCCAGGTGGCTCCCTGGCCACTTCTGCCCGCGGGAACCATGGTAAGAGGGTGTCCCTGTGGCTACAGCCGTTGTGCTTCTGACCGTCGGACCACATCCTCGCAACACAGCACAGAGCGATCTCCACCCTTCGCTTAAGGAGATGACCTGATGTGGGTGTTGAAGAATGTGGAACCGACTCTCATCATTCCTACCACCCTCTCTAAGCACTATGTTAGCGTACTTAACCAGAGCTATGCAATGCGGGATTTGGATGGGAAATATCCATCCTCCACCTCATCTTCCACCCCACTCTCTGACATGCATGCCTTAAAAAAAGCACACAAATGCCACCCATGAGATCATTATTTTTGTGCCACTCCATGGATTAGCTTACCAGCAGCCTCCACAATCTGTTAAACACTTTTCCAGACTGTAAGTATGAGATGAAAACTGATCCCTGCCCGTGCCAGCAAGAACAATGACACCATTGAGCCTGACTCATAACTCCTTTTGGCCCCAACGTCTCTGATCACAGGCTTCCCGCATAGCTCAGCCCATAAAACCCCACCTGGTAGTGCCTGTACCAAGTCCAAAACCCAGCGTTCAAGTTCAATCTGAGTCTTTTGTAAAGGCATCGATCGTCATTTACAAGCTAGATATAAATCGCTCTAGCATTACACTGTTATATCGACTGTGACTGAAGAAGAGGATTAGTGCCCAAACCCCTTAGAAAACTACTCCATCAGCTAATTATTTTCACTGTTTGTAGACTTGTTCCTAATTTCCTGTTTGAGTGTTTTTGGATTCAGGTCCCAGCTGCTGGCTCTTGCTAGAGCCTCCTGAAATATAAGGCATATATACAAACAAACCTGATATTCAAAACAAGCTACTTTTTAGTTCTTTCATCGCTAAGTCCAGTAGGATAGAGGGCTTTGCAACACGTATTCCAGACCAGTTACTGCAAATCCACGCAGAAATCTTCTATTTTCTAGTATCTTGTACCAAATGAAGACATACTCATTCTGTTCTCGCTTTACAAATGCTGCCACCACCACAAAGTCACAGGGGAGAGAAACCTTCCCTTGTTTACACATTTGAGCATTGCCCCCAGCCTGTTCGGCTGCAGAATTGGGGAGGGTATGTGCGTGCCAGCCCTCTGAGGTTTCCCCTGCAGCCTGGTCCCCAGCTGCAGCCCTGCCGCTCACCTCCATCACTGCCCCACGGACGGGGCTGAGTTTTGCTGTCTGAGAAGAGGTCAGCCACTTCCAGCTTGTGCAGCTGCAGGGCTTCTGGCTACAGTTATCGCACCAGTCTGCGTGCTCTCTGCAGTCTGTTACTGGTTTCGGCTTTTATTCCATCTTTTCATATAAGTATTGGGTGGGAACAATATGGGAGCAAACTCATATCGTTGAGCTTGATCCAATCACCAGAATAGGCATAGGAGACCCAGCTGGAGTGAAGGAGGTCAGGAAGACAACACAAGCAGAGATGCCCACCCTGGTGTCCTCTCACTTTTGGGTGAGGCACACCTCTCTGCCACTCCTTCCTCAGGGCTGCATGCGAGAGTGATGGGTCCTGTCCCGGTCAGGCACAAAGATTGCTGAAAGACACCAAGCAGAGCTGAGAGAGCCTGGCACCTCTTGGTTTTGAGCAGGGCCAGTAGAACAAATATATGGAGTTTTGCTTTATTTTCAAGTGGTCCTGCGGTGAGAACTTTCATAGGTGAAAGCCATGACTGGAGCTGGCAACACCTTCCAAACCAAACAGGGAAAAACAGCCCCACAAGCACCTCGTACACAGCACTACAAGGTCTGGAAAGGGGGCACGGTCCTGCCATTCCTGCCAGGCAAATCCCATGAGCCTGCCAGGGAGAAACGCAGCCTGCTCCCTGCCCCTCTCCTGCCAGGGTGAGCCCAGCTGATGGGTGCAACTGCACACGGGAAAGGCCAGTTCTTCAGCAACAGAGAGGCTGATCATTAACTCACAACTCCAAATCATATTGTTCCTTGACATTTTTAGACAGGTACACTTAAAAAAAAATAAATTGCAGGCCAAACACTTCTCCACAGGTCAATTTAGTTACTTTGGGTTGTGGATTGCACGGTGAAGTAAAATATCAACTCTGATCAATGGGTCAGCAGCTTCTCCAGATCCCATCTCTGAGTAGCCGAATTCCCCGACCCTCCTCACCTCCAGAAAAACAGTCAAGACTGTTTGCTTATCTGCGGTGACTGCCAAGGAGGAACTCCCACTGGAAACTAAGGACTTCATTTTCAAGTCTCTCCCTTTTCTCCTTAGGACGTCTGAAAGCTCAGTGACTTTGGAGTATTTCTGCTGCGCTGACTGCATGAAGCCTTCAGAACCAACGTGGCTGTTCTCCACCTGAGCTTCACAACCGAGTGCTGACTGAGCCAGAATACCAACAAACTGCTTGTAGAAGGGAGATTCTCTATTCAATTTGTTTTGCTCTGAAAGTCAGTCTGAAAAATGAAAGTTACCTTTGCTATAATGCTCTTTTGAGTATGGAAAGTTTCTGCTGTAAAACTCTGTAATTGACAGGGAGATTAAAGCTTTATGATGCTGTTCTGCGTCATGCTCTTTACTGTGGAATACATGCTCCTGGAGTCACATCATTAAGTGACCACTTCCACTTATAAAATACATTGGAAGGTGAAACATCTTTTCTTTATGATCCCAGAGAAAAGCTTGATAGAGTAATACAAAATGCTTAAAAACAAATTTATATGGCTCACAGTGTATTCATGCCTCAGTTCCTGTTTTTGGCTTTTTTAAAAATTTCATCTAGTTTTAAGGCTTATGCAGGCAGTGATTTGTCTGGCTTCACCTCTAACAATGGGTAAACTTGAACCAAAGTTGATGGGAGAGCACGAATCTAAAAGAAATTCAATTCCTACAAGGGCTGCAAAAGTAAGCATCTAAGTGGGGGGAGAGACCCCCTCTAGGGACCTCGCAATCCGAACATGCAGGCACCAGAGAAATCCCGCAGCAGAAAGTGCTTGCAAAGCTCCCAGTTTGGGGATTTCTCTTTTGGAGCTCAGATATCAGCTCTTGCCCTCAAGAAACAAATTCACAGAAAACCAGATTTTCTCCATTCCAGTGCTCATGCAGATACACCCCGAGTACTTGAGACTATAAAGCAATGCTTGAAATTACCCCAGAATGATTTGAGGTTGCCATGGGAAAGAGCTGGAAAGCTTTCTCATGGTCACTGAGGGGGTCTTACAACCCGCTGTTGTCTGCTCTTGCAGGGGTGGCTTACAAACCAGCCGAGTGCGGCTTGCACTTGGGGACATCGAGGCACTGTGAAGGGAAGGACCTTGCTGGGGACAAAAGCCACTGCTCAAAGCCACCGGGCAGGCCAGTAGCAGAGACAGGAGCAGAAATGAGGCCACCCAAATTCTAGCATCCATGAAACATGTAACCTCGGAGATTTCAAGTGTCGGAAGCCAGCTGAGCCTGCCTGCTGCCAAAGCAGGTGAGCAGAGGTGGGCAGCAGCACAGCCCTCCCCGCAAATGCGACAGCTCTGCTCTTGCGTTGCTCCCAGAGAAGTCATTCAAAAGGGAACAGCTTTCAGGGAGGGTTCATTGAAACCTCGCCCATCGACACTACAAAACTCTCCATTGTAACAGACAAAGGTAATGAAGGATGCTGCTGCTGCCGCAGTGTTAATTTGCTTGAGGAAAGGGAGAGGGAGAAGGGAACAAGGCAATGCAACATAGTGCCTGGAGAAAGAGAAATACAGGCTCTTTCCGTAGGGACTCATCTTGACTGGGCAGCAAATACAGTCATGATAAAGCCATATAGTTTTCTGATAACTCAAGCAGAGCCAAGCAGCTCTCAGCATTAGTTCTAAAGGTTTCTATAGTTGTTTGTAAGAGGTGCACGCAGCAGGCCAACTTAACCTCTCTAAACCAACACAGCACGAGTGAACAGATTATGTTTTCAAATAATGAAATCTGCTGCCGCTGCCAGGCTCCTTCCATCTTTCCTGAGGGTGTGGGAAACCAGTTTGATTTGCTTTAGCAGGCAGAGGGAAAGACTCTCCCACGGGTCTTTGTGCCCTGTTAGCAAAGATCAGTTTGTTCCTCCAATCTCCTTAAATAGCTCCAGAGACAAGACACGAGGTAGCCATAACACGCGGCACTTCAGTAAATTCCGCGTGACAAACAGTAATTTCACAGCAAATGGAGTGGAAGCCGCTCACCACCTGCTCTGAGCAGGGAGCTGGACCGGCTGGTCTGCGGGGGCACTTCCAGTATACGTTAGCTTCTGCATCTGTGGTGTGGGTACGGAACGTGCAAACCCTCCTCTCCTGGCCTGAACTGGAAGCACTGGAGGACGAGCATCTGGCTCATGGCTGAGCAGCATCGGCCAAGGGGAGACCAGTGACCAGACCTGTCTCAGCCTTGGCTGGAACCCCAGCATCGCTCATTTTAGTAGCACCGTACCAGTGCAATGGAAACCAGTGCAGGACCAAACATTTGAAGAGGGATGAGCTTCTAAAACTTGAGGAGCTCTCCTTTGTGAATGCATTACCGAAGTTTTAACCTGCAAATCTCTCTCCATGGTGAGGCAGGAGCAGACACATCCTGAACCCTGTGGTTGCCCAGTGCTTCCTGTCTCCCACTCACTCCTCAACAGGAGAAGAGTGTCACCGAGCATTTCACAACCACCACAAAAGGTTCAGTTCAAGAAATGGACAAAGGTTCAGGGAGGTTATTTTCCAGTTTCACACCCAGAACTGGTTTGCCTAGACTGGAATAAGCTCGGGGTAGTTACTTAAACACTGGGCTCCATTATTATCAATAAAGTGCATGGTGAGCCTGCCCCTCCCGAATGAGCCAGGCAGAAAACTCGCACCAAAGTTCAGGCTGGGGAATCATTTAAGAGGATAGTGCTTTTAAATGATAACATCAGAGACTTCAGGCTGTACCTTAGCTGGAACAGGTGGGAGACAGAGCCAAGCTGTTGTCACCAGCTTATAAAAGACTCAGAAGCTCTGGTTCTCCAAAATACTGAAAATAGACTCAGATGATGTGCAGAAGCCAGATTTCAGCTGTATTCATTGTTGCCTGTACCCACAGATTTTTCTGAAGTCATAACACCCTACGAATGGCCACAGTGGCTTAGAGCAAGGGTGCCTCTGTCTGTCTGTTCAGTTGCAAACAGTCTTGCTGTGGATGCTCGAGCAAGAGCAAGAACAGGGCAAGCATACACAGTGCTTCCCCCATAATACTCTCCCAGCTTTCAGTTACTTCCATCAGGCTCCAGAAACACTCCAAGATTAAACTTGCCCATTCAGTATCCTCCAGCTGTGCTCTCTCTTTCAAGCATCATCTAGTCTCCTCCTGAACATATATAAACCTCTTAATTCAACAGGTCTGCTCCCTGTAGTAGTAGTCTGGGTCTTGCAACGTGTGGCTTTTTTGTTTAATGTCACCCACTGGGATCACTAAATATGTATTTCACTATTCACTAGAAAAAAACATGCTTTTAATCCTCATTATTGCAGAGGATGTCTGAAGATAGCCACATGGGAATATTCAAAATGCTCCCAGGATGACAGCAGCACATAAAGGAAAGGGATGGATAAGAAAGCAGCATATAAGCTTCCTGCAGACCTTTAGAGCCAGTCTCAAGGGGTTGACAAAAACCTGGCCTCCAGAGCAGACACAAGAGCTTCACGTTTTACCAGCAATACAGCACAACACCAGGAAGACTAGATGCTTTTGTCTCCAGTCCCAAACCTGGGCCAAGATTTTTTGCCTACAAACTTTTGGGAGGAACATCTGACATGCCAAAAACCAGCTTCTGTAACATTCATTGCACCTGGCTTCTTCAGGCATCCACAACAGGTCCAGAAGCAAAAATGCTGTAGAGCTTCCTTGCGCTGCCAGGTGGGCAGGCTCAGTGCCCAGAGGCTCCTTCATTTGGCATCCTGCACCCACACCTTTGTGCCCGTCACCTCTCGCCCTCGGTGGCAGCTGGGCACCCACCTTCCTGCCCAGACAGGTCCGTTCCTCCTGCGTGGACCCAATTGCAGCATCACGGCTGGAGGGGGCTTTGGTTTTGGTTTGGATTTTTTTGTTTGGATCTGAACCAAAATCAAGATCTGCATTCTTAAGTGTCTCATCAGCTGCTGTGGGGAGGAGGGCCCAGCTCGTATGGACTGATTTAGCCCTTCTTATTCTTTGCTGTTTTTCCAGTAAAATAACTCCTTTTCAGCTCTGGATTAATGAATAGTAATAGTCCTTTGTCTCTTTTCCTGCCAGCCCTCCGATGTCATTCAAGGTGATTCAGAAAGCTTTTGGTATCAGTCAAAGACAATGCCTAAAAAATTTCAGGAGAGGAGGGGAATGCGTTTCCATCGAAGCACAGCACAAACCTTGCGGCCCGATGCAAACACGAAGTAGCGAGCTTCCCAGTGTCTGTCGCTACAGCTGGAGACCAGCCCAGCACCCAGCACCCTCTGAGAGTACAAACACGGGGTGTAGAAGGGACTGAGCCCTTCCTACACCCGCAGCAGTATCATGGCGCAAGCCCCACGTGAGCAAGGAGGGGCATGCCCGCCTCTATCCCTGACAGCATTTCTGGCATGTTTTTCACTTCTCATTCATAAGCCCTCCTGGGTCTTCCCGCTCCACCACAGCCATCCCAGCATCTGTGAAAGCAGCATTAGGGGTGGTTTGCAAAGGCAGCACCTGTGTATCGGTGGCCGGGATGCTCCATCTGGGTGCCATGGATTGGCAAACGCCACACTGTTGGTGGCACGGAGAGCTCCGTGACCCAGGGACACTTTCTAGAAACCCACACACATGCGATGCCAGGCCCTAGGACCAGCCCAGGGAGGAGGGGGTTGTAGTCTCCTTGTATGGAGTGCTGGTCCATAGAGGTGAAGAGACCGAATTTCTCAACAGTACATTGTATTTTAATCTAATCTTGTGAAATCAGGATGTACTGGAGATGATGCATTCCCTTTTTCTCCTACAACAAAGCATGTAGGAGTTCAGACAGCTGCCAGCATGGCACCTCTAGTCCTGGTGATGTGGGCTTCAGTTCCTCGCTAACTGTGGCTCCTGTGGAAAGGATTTTGAGCCTGGAATGGGGACACAGGACAACTACTGCAACAGTGAGACAGAGATTTACCAGAAGGCCCTAAAACGCAGTGGGAAGCATCTAGAAGGGATAGAGGACAGGAGGACCACTTCTGCCACATCGCTCTTCAAACCAGCAACATCCAAGGGCTGCTCCAGAGGAGCCGTGCCCTGCTCCGAAACCCCCACACTGGTACTTAGGATGGACAAAAGCGGTCAGTGTGGGGTTTGGAGCCATTTCACAACTCCAGCACCTACAAGGCTCACAGGCTGGCACATCCCAGCAGAAGATCAAAGACCTATTCTGCTCACGCCATTGAGCCCAAGCCCGCACACCCACCCGGATGCTCCTCTTGTCGTCTTCGCAGATCCTTTCCTTCCCCGCCATGGGTGGGCTGGGAGGGGGTGTGAGGAGGCTGACCCAGACAAATAGCCCCCACCAGCCCTGGCCAGGCATCAACATACAATAAACTGGTTATGGGTGCCAAAGACCCAGCCAGGCTAGAGATGTTGCCAAAGACCCAGCCAGGGTAGAGAGGTCCCAGTCTCATTAGGCTTCCTCCCAAACATGGAAGGAGGAGGCAAAAGGAGGAATTGTCATATTTTCAGCATTTCTGAACACACTGCATTTCTTTGGAGAGGGCAGAGCATGTGGCAGGTGGCCAGCTCCAGATTAATTTGTCTTCCACCTGGTTTTCTGGGTCCAGGTGCAATCTTTCAGAGCAGGGAAGCAGAGATTGGAGAAGAGAAGCCCACCTCCAAAGGAGGAGTTTTCTAACCAGCCTCCCCCAGCTGCTCCTTCTTCCTCCCCCAGCAGCAAGGACTAGCCCCAACAAGCCGAGTGATACCAAGACACCTCACTGTCCAGGCTCCTGCTCACAAGATTCAGGCTGTGGCAAAATGAAAGGTAAGTGGATTGCATCCTGCTTTCAGCCCCTGAGTAGTTAAGAGATTAATGCAGCTCTTTAAAACACAGTGATGTGTAGATTTTTAGAGGATTTCACTTTCCAACCTCAAAGGCCTGGGGGGGAGGGAGAAGGAAAACAATACCTTTTTCTCTACATTGTCAAGTATCAAAAACTCAGCCTGCATTTGGTGAACACTCACTCCACCCACTTCAAATAGGTTAAAGAACAATTCCCTCTCCCTTTACTATTAGATAAACTGAGGCATAGATCTTAAGTGAGTTTACCAAAGTTAGGGAAAACCTTTGTGGCAACAGAGGAACATATAGAAACCCCATCTATATTGTCGCTTTATCCCAACCATTTGGCAGCACAGCTGCACAAATGACAACTAGAGGAGCTGGCACCAGTGGCCATTAGTGCTCTTCCAGCTCTGGTTTGCACTGATCCATTATGGGCACCTTACCACTAGATCCGTGATCCTTCATGGCCAGGTAGGAATCATACACGTCCTTCCTCAAGAAGTTGAGAAAGCCGATCTTCCTGGCGAACCTGCAGACGAAAGCCTGCTCGTAGAGGCAGTTGAGGAGAAAGCAGCCCTGGATGCGGTCTTCCTCTGTGCCTGGGACCTGCTCCACAAGAGCCAGGTTACAAGCAGGGTCCTTACAGCAGGCTCTCATGCAGTCCCTGCTCCGATGGACCATGGGGGATGACAAGAAGGTGGCTCCGTTCTGGACGGAGGCGTCTGTATCCAGCACCAAATCTGGCATCCCTGCCGTAAAGTCCTCCAGGCACGTTTCACCGAAGGGTTTTTCCTTCTGCCCTTCACCGAAGTCCACCACCAGCACCAAGCAGACCCAGAGCACAAACCATGGACCAGGACTCCCTCTGGCCATCCTGACGCCCTGATCCTCACTGCCTTGAGACTTCAAGCCTTTCCTAAAGGAAGGGAGAAGATAGATGAAGCTAAGAGGGACGGTGTCCAGGTGCATGCCACCCTGGGGTGAGCAGGGACCCGGAGCGTGGCCAGTGTGACCCCCCCCCACCCTGTAACTCATCCCCAGGCATGCACCCTTAGCTCCTTACCTGGGTGGTCTCCGGTGAAACTGATAGTGGGAGCGGGGTGTCCCCCTCGTCCCCCCGCACCTTCACCCCTCCAGTGTGCCTTCAGCTGCGTCCAGCGGAGACAAAGGCACAGAGAGTGCAGGAAGTGAAAACCAACTCCCTGAGAGAGGAGGAAAAAAAAAAAAAAACACCAAATCATCAAGTCACTCCCCTGCATGCTGAATTGCGTAAGAGGAAGGGGAGGAGAGCAGGGCTGATACCATCTCCACTCCTCTGGTGAAGGGAGCAAAGGCTCCCTCCTTGTGGGAGCCCAGAGCTGTACTCTTGCTCATGCAGGTGCAAGGACACCCACTCCCGATCAGCATCCCACCAGCCGGGTGCTTGCTGCATCCCCCTGCATCCCCCTGCTTAGGATGCTGCAAAGGAACCGATGGCTGGGGAGCGCACAGTCTGCGTCCTCCGGCAGTAGCCCTTGTGCTCCGGCATGGCCAGCTGTGTGGCACGGAGCACCATTAGCCCAGGTCTCGCTAACCTGGATAAGTCAACCTTGCAGCCACATTTACGGCACCCGCTGCCATCGCTGCTGCGAGAGGTTTTGTGCTCAGTGCAGGCATCTCAAAACCATGAATTCCCTGCTCTTAGGACACAATATTCCTTTTGATGGGAGCATGCCGGGAAGCTGCTTGAGTGGCGGGAGCCCTGCCACCACAGCAGTGAAAACTTTTAGTAATCACCCCCCACTGAGGAGCAGCATTTCACTCTCCTCAGCCTCGTACAGATCAATCGCAGTCCATTTACAGTGCCCTTGCCTCGCAGGATGGTGCTGTTTGGGGCCACGGGAACACAAAGGCTGCCTGCCGTAAATTCCATGTATTTTCTCCCTTCTTGCTTCTACTTGCAGAACCATGATCAAATTCCTTTCCTCAACAGACACACCAGCGTCAGCCACCCCCTCTGCCTGTAAACACTCCTAAAGCCCCTGGGTAAACTGTTCTTATCCCTCTGTCGTAGTCCTTAGGAAAGCAGGGAGTGCTTGTAATTTGCTTGGACACTATTTGTAATGAAATATTGCATCACTTCAAACAACAGCAGCAAATGTGACATGGTATTGAGTGGCATATCTTCAAAAAGAGATGGTGAGCAGTAGCTATGTATCAAACAGCAGCTGGGTTTGCAGTTTTGGGGACCATTCTGGTATCCAGCATTTCAGTTCTCGCTGCTTCTTTCTGTACCTCTGATCCAGCCTCATGTATCCTCGTGGGGTTTACCGAGAGTCCTTAGAGACATGTTTTCCCCTCCTGGCTGTCACAGACAAGCACTATGGGAACATAATGTTGTGGGAATATTATTTTTCAATCTCTCTCGTGACTTTCTACAGCCTGATGATGGCATTTGTGTATAGTGCTGACTTCGCTTTGGAAAAGGGAATTGCTTTGATTTGGCTACGGTAGAATATTAAAAAAAAATACAGACAAAGCCTAAACCATGAAAGTAGATGGTAGGGCAGTAGGAAACATGCATGTCTGCAGAGCAGAGAGATGTTTCTTTTCCTTACTGAGTATCTGAACCTTTGTCAGAAGAAGCCTGGGTGTCTCTCACTCCACACTCAGACCCCACCTCTACACCAGGTCCTTAGGACGTGCCTGCAGAGCCTGCAAGCGGTAAAGGGAGAGCTGACCTCGCTGTCCTGCACGTCTTCTAAATACATGGAGGAGAAATAAACCCAAGGTTGTCTCCTTCTTTTATTCTGCGCTGCCTGAGGCACTCTGCTGGGGGCTCTCTCTTGTATTTAACCTGAAGGAGACCTTGTCCTGCATAAATATTTAAAGCCTTTGGTCTGGAGCCAGGTGAGACTCCAGTGCAGTTCCCCAACCCAGGAGTGTGCTACTCGGGGAGCAGATGGCCCCATCCCCTTTGCAAACCAGCGACTGTCCTTGGATATCTGCACTGGCAGAACTGGCCCTAAACAGTCTGGTTTGGTATTTTTGTCTAACTGGCAATGACCCAATCTACCTCAGCAGTAGTGTTGTGTTACGACATCTCTGTCAAGGGTTTCCTGCAAACCTGAAGGACGTGACGTCTCTTCTGCTTATGCCAGGTAACATAATTCCTACAAATGCAGAGCTGGGAGAGCTCCTTGATTAGCATCTCT
>NW_009602138.1:47796-66560 GCF_000690535.1 Cariama cristata
CCCGTTTTTTTTTTGTAAATGTTTATGAAGGGATGAACCCCTTCATAAGCTGATCAAGGCTAGCCTTTAGAGTAGGGGGTTTTAATAGCTTGTGCTCTCAGCAGAAGGCTGTGCTAATGTCCTGCTGCAAGGTTTCCTGCTGCTCACCCTGAATGTATTTATAGTTACTTTATATGCAGTTTTCTTGTGCAGTATTATCCTTTCATTTCAAAGTCTTCTCTCCTTTTGTCATCTTCAGCTGTATTTACTTTAGTGAAATCATATTCTAACTTAGTCTACAGTTTGCTAGTGCAAGCAAGCCACAATCTTTCAATCGCTTCTTTTATGGTAGAATGTCCATTTCCCCGCTGTTATCCTAATGGCCTTTTTCCTGCACATTTTCCAGTTTCAGGTTTTTTATTATTAAATATTAATACAGAATTCTATGCCACAGTCTAAAGAATGGATCACCATTACCAAGTATTTAATCTTCTCTCTCTCTGATGGAAATACGTTGTTGAATACATCTTGAGATCATATTAGTATCATTCGTAGGCTCACTGCAGAGCCATCTTATGAACAGTACGTGCTTTATGGATCTTGGTCTTGTTCTCCCTGCCATTTTCAGCTGATCAGCCCCCAGCTAAATTTTTTGGCGACAATTTCCTAAGTATGTGATCTTCCCTTTTATATTCTCTATATTCTTACATTTGACCCATTTTTTTTCTGCTTAGCAGATGGGTCTGGCTTGTTTATTTGACCTTTAAAGATCACGTTTTTGGTCCTCCACTGTAGAGGTGGGATGCATCCCTCCCGTGCTAGTAGCATGCTTTCTAAATATGCCCAGTTTCTTCTGAAGATGTTCATTTGTTAAAATTTTAATTGAGATTAGTCCCAAGATCAAGGACTTCTACTAGGAACTTCTCTCTGTTGCAGCAGCATTCCTTCCAACTCAGTAACTTACTCCTTGCCCTCCTAACCTAGAAATCCCATCGCAGACCTCATCTTCTGCCAAATGAATAATTTCCCACAACTTCAGCTGATCCGTGTGTTGTATTAGCATGAAGGGAAAGTAGGGTGTGTGATTTTATGACTTGGGAGTGTTTTTAAGGGGTCTTGAAACAGTGAGTCATCATTAATGTTTGTCTGTCTTTGAGAAGTGTCTGCTCCCAGTCTGGCAATAACTATTCAGGAGATGACTCAGAGGGGGTAAACCGCACCATAGTTTAATATTTGACTAAGATTATAAGAGCTTTTAGACACGCATGGCTTGTAACAAACTCAGTGCAGAAGCCTGCATTACCTGCCTTCTTGTGATTGCTATGGAGACCCCTGCACCCATCTGCAGGTGGATGCCCACCTTCCAGAAGGAAATGACCCCAACAGGCAGAAAAATAAGGAAGACTTGGTCCAGGTCCGTGGCATCACCATCTGCAATGACTTCCTGAGAGCAGCTTGTCCCACAGGCTGCTGTGGATGAATCCATTCTGCTGTGCTTTACCTGGGAACCGCTCCATGTATAATTAATGCCGGGGAGACAGGTTTGCTTGCTTTGCTTGTTTTGTTGTATTTGCCTCAGGTTAAACCTCCTGGTGTGGTTTAGGGGTGAGACCGGGATGCAAGTGACGGCACAAAGATGTGGCAAAGGAAGGAGACGGGGAGGGACCTCATTGGGCTGTGACTAACCACCGGTCCTGTGGAACAAAGCAAGGGAAAGGATGACAGGCTGCTGAGTCCTCCCGAGAGCCGTTCCCATTGCATCGAGGGTAGCTTTGGGGAAGGGAGTTACAATGAGGATATAGTGTTTCTTTGGGGACGTTCTTGTCTACAGTCCTGCATGGCACTGGCTTTTATTTTAATGTTGCTGGTCAAGGTAAACCCTTAAGGTCAGGAGAACCATGAAAGGAAGAAGGGAAAATAGTGCCGAGACTAGTTACACTGAGAAAGTATCTGCATTTTTTGTCTTGTCTATGCTAGGCTTTTACGGGGAGATAGGTATGGAAATGTGAAGCAAAGAACCTTCAATTTGCAGGAACTAGAATAAACTTAACATTTCCCATTGAAGTCCCCATAGGCACCCTGAGCTGTTCTTTACAGCACCTGTGAATGGAACAGGATCGGCCGTGGGGTTCCCCTCTCCTTCTCCATCCCCTCCTACAGTGACTGCATCCCTGGGAACCTTCTGACTTTCAACACCTTCAGGCTAGTTGCCAGTGCCTGCTGGGAAAGGCTGCTCTCCCCTGTGTTTGTAGATGGCGATTTCCCTGCAGGTGTGAGCAGTGCCATCCCTGCAAGTGCAATTGCACCCTTTCAGGGGGACTGGGTCGCAATAAACTTCTTGGTGTAAGAATTATACAGATGGCCTCTGCAAGCCTGAAATATTGAAAGCGGGCTGGAAAACAAGGAAGATCCCCTTCATCCATTCAGCCAGTGCTTTTCTTGTCTGCAACTCTATCATTCGAGGACTTGCCGAAACCTCTGTGCTACATGAAAACTCTGATAATGCTTTCAGTGCTGCAGGCCTCTTTCTGCAGGGAAACAGCAAAGCAATACAAGACGGAGGGCAACAAAACAACATGGACAAGTTTTCAAAGATTCCCAAATAATCCATTTGGCATCTAATTCATGTTGTCAGCTTCACCTAAGTGTTCAGGGGGAGGGGGGGCTTCCTCCTTAGATAATGGGATGAGTAAGCATCTCTACTATGGGATGTTGGAGGATGGACACTGACGAGCAGAATTAATTGCCTAAATAAGGAGAGAGTCCAGGTTTGCTACTCCTCTGGTGCACCAAAGCAGTAAGTACAACTACTTCTCATTTACCCTTCTCAGCTGCTGATGAGCCATTAGCCTTTACGCTTCACTTGACTGCCAGTAACAAAGGCAGGAGGGTGGGCAGGCAGGCAGGCGTTGGTCTGACCTCTCATCTTTATTGCTGAGACCTGCCTGTTTTCTGAAGCAGTGCCAAATAGTGCCATTTTGGGTTGATCAGCCAAATACTGTTGGAAATGTTTTCCTCTGTCTCCCAGCATTCTTCCTTCTCACTGCTCTTTCATTGCCTTATGAAAGGCAAGACTATTGGGGAGAGGAGTAAGACCAATTACTGAGCACGTGACGGAAGAATATTTAGGCTCCTCTCCGCATGATCGTGGGAAGGCAGCAGTACTGCTCAGGTGAGAGGTGGGGACAGTGTGAGCTGGAAACCCCCATCTGCTTCCTTAAGTCTCTAGGAGCTAAAGGCAAGAGATGATGCGCTCTCCCTCTTCTTGCTAGAGCTCTGGTGCAGCCTTTTTGTTTTCCATGCTCCTGTGGAGACACTGGAGGATGAGGGAAGTGGATGATGGACAACAAGATGCTGGGTATACTGGGGTTGCTCACTTGGGACTCTGTATTTTTTTTAAATATCTAGCCCTGGCTACATTTTCTGATCCACACAACATTTTTCTGTGCCTGTTTCTGCTCACAGGAGGGTGCAGAACCTCTTTACTTTGTGGTGTCAATGTAGTATTGATACAGTTATCTCTGCTATCTTCCCTGGTTTAATTTGTGTTAACTATCATGTTTGCAACGACAGGGAAAGTGATTATTTTCTAAAACAGGTGGAGAGTAGCTTCTGGCTGTCTTGAAGAGAAACGTTCCTCTCTAGGACTCAAGGGAAAGGGGCCGACCTGGTTCTCTGGAAAGATGAGCTGGGGCCCTGCTGAATTATTGAGCATGCACCAGAGTTGTCAGCTCAGAGAGAAAGAGAAGCACCAGCTTAGGTCACAGGTGTGGGATGGAGATTATTAGCCTCAAGAACAGAGGAGCGTAATGGGATCTGCCTCATCCACTTGGTTGCTCTGCTGCTTGGATCAGTGTCACAGCTGCTTGGCACTACAACACAGATGCTCAGCTTGGTTTGGTGGCCCTCTCTGGGGCCACAGACAGTCACAAAAGCCCAACTCCACAGTATCGAATCCGTCCCACCCTTCAGAGGCAAAACCTCTCTCTTAGGGCAGGTCTGGAGGAGCAGCAACCCCAGGTCACACACATGGAAACTGAGGCGCAGTGTTCCAGTCTAACGCTCAAATGTGCTGGCCACATTTAAACCCCCTTTATTCACCTATGTAAATGATAAGCAGATTTGCAGAGGACATGATCACCAGCAACTGCAGCAGGCGGAGCTTACGTGTGCACAGTTTTTGTGAAAAAACAGGTTGTCCAATTAGACGACTTAGTTGCCCAAGTATGTGTGTTCACTTCTGAAAATTTGGTCCAGGTTGTATGCCCAAGGCTGTAAGGAGAGATAACTAGGTTGAAAATAAGATCGCATCTTCCAGCCATGCCTGGGACCTCTGAGATCCCCTCCGCTGTGCATGTCCAAACAAAATGGTGAATGTCCTTCTGTCCCTTTGGTCACCTGCATCTGCTGTGATGCGAGGAAAGGACAGGATGGGATGCAGCACTGTGAAAAGAGTCACACAGCTGCTTCTTGGTTGGGGGCAGCTGGCACTTACCAGCACTGGTGCACCCATAGGAGATGCTGCCTTGTTCAAAGGGGACAATATCACTTACCCTGTACAAGGCACCCAGTCCAGTACTGCAGGAGCTTCTACCACAGCCTCACGGAGTGATCTTGCACACTTTTTGCTTCTTCCTCTTGCTTTAATGATAGATTAAAATAGTTTGTTACTGGAAGCAGCCTACTTTATCTGTAAACATTTATTTCTATATTGCCACCTTCTCAGTACAAAGAATTCATGACAAAGCTCATATAAGCCAAAGCAGTATGATGAACATCCTGTAATCTGGCTCATTTTGGAAAAATGGGTAAAGCTGCTTAAATTAAATAGCTGACAGCTGTCTTCTGAATAGAAATTTTAGGCTGTCTGAAAAGAAGAGATTATATCAGTTTCAGGTATACTTTAATATCCCTTTAATATCCCTCAGTGATGTGGAAGCAAGTTTCAGGATCAGCATTTTGTGGAATTTTCTGCCAGAAAAGGCTTTTATTTTTTTGCTCAAATTCAGGATGAAAAGAAGGTCTGGAATGGCCCTGCCCATTTTTCTATCACCCTGCGTACAAGATATTGCTGGCTGCACCAACACCCCTCTGGGCACAGGAATGTGGCTTTGGCAGGGGGGCCGGAAGAGGAGACCAGCCCCCCTGCAGCCTGTCCCATGCTGCCCAGCAGCAACTATCAGTGGGAGGAAGGGTTGGTTGCTTTTACTTTGGTTTATCTAGCTCTTGGTCTCAAAACTGGAAGTACCTTGGCTGCCAGGAGCAGCAGAGACTTACTTGCTTTTTCCACATAAGTCATGAGACTGGGGTTGTTGGATCTGCTTCATGACGGAGGGTCTCAGCTGGTTTGTCCATCCTATAGGCCAGCTCCCTGAGCTCTGGGAACAGAAGAATAAGGAGGTGTGATACGGCATCTCAAAGGCACACAGGTGTCCCAGCACCCCATAAACACAGCCAGCCTGATTTCTGTTCCTCTCAACAGTGCTGCTTACACATATCCTTCTAAAATGCCATAGGGCAACAATGCTGCAGAACTTTAACCTGACTTCCAGTAAGAAACTCAACAATGATAATATATAGTATGATAGCAGTTTATGATGCTTCAGCAGGTGAACTTGTTTACCTTGAATACTTTTCTGTGGGAGGGGGATAGTGCTATATCCCTAGACAGGCCTTCTCCTGCAGTGTCATCATGTCAAATACTGTACTTTTTTTTTGTTTTTGTTTTTTTTTAATAGGACCACTGGTATTTTGTTTTATCTCTGAAGTGCCTTGCTCAAATGATCTCAAATTCAGGCTGCCGGGATTTCTACAGAAATTTTTTGAGAAGGCTGTAATAAATTTGCAGATTGTAGAACAATGTAAAATGGGACTGCTGAGCCCAAGTTTGGCTTGCAGTGTCATTGACCTAGTATTCTCACTCTTGTAAAACAGTGGATGTAGCCACCTGATTCCAGACCACTTCTTATCTGTGCTGGGTCCAGTGCTTTAGCCCGAAAATGTCAAATACAGCATTTCCATGGGAGCTAAACCCTGTAGCTGCAGGCAAAGTATTTTACAGAGGCTCGTGGAGCTTGAACACAGGAGGAGGATTCAATGCATTATGTATGGATCAGCTCTCTGGAATTGCACATGCACGTAAGTTATGCCTGTAGGAAAACAGTAATTTAAACCCTCCTCCTTCCCCAGCTCTTGGATCTGACTTGCGTTAAATATTAACAAACTTGGTTCATCAATTCCCTGGTTCACTTGGCTTCTTTTAACAACAGATGTTATTACAACAACTCCTTTGCCTGCCTCCCTGCTCCTCTCAGGACAGCCGATGGTGAAACCCAAGAATCTGCTGCTGTAACTCTGCCTGCAGAGCCTGGCTGCTGCCCTGGCCGTCTGGTCTCCCCCACCTCTCTCCCTAGGATCACCAATGCTGCCCGCTTTTGGCATCTGCGAGTAGCTTGTGCTGTGAGCCACGAGTTGCAGAGAGGTGTTGGTTAAAGGAGACGGAGAAAAGGAGTGAGGGAGTCCACAGGAAGGTGAGTTCCTGCTGTCGGAGGAGGAGGAGGAGGAGGAGGAAGCGGTGAGCATGGCCAGCAACTCCAGTGCACTGCCCCGGGTGACTTTCCAAACACCAGAGAAACCTGGGGAGGAATCATCGCACAAGAAACTGGGCAAGTTAACCATAAAGTACAACCGCAAAGACCTACAGCGCTGGCTAGACCTGGAGGAATGGATCAATGCCCAGCTGCAGGAGCTGTACCAATGCCGGGTGAGTAGCTGGAGCAAATGAGCCCCTCACTCATCAGGTGAATGGGACTAGAGGCCCTGTGTGCTGGGACAGAAGTTTGCTTGCTCTGCCTTACTGGAAATAACTTGCCACCTGCTACAGCACTCTCTCTGACTGGTGTGCCTGCAGTCAGAGAAGCTTGCACTGATATAATCCAATGAGCTTTAAACTGCCTGGTCATGCAGCTGCTCGCAGGGCTGTAGCTATTGCTGAGCACGAGTAGCAGAACCTCGAGGGATGTACAAACCCAGGATGCTTCTTGTTGCTGAGCTCTGTGTGGTGAGAGGCTTTGCTGCAAGCAGTATCTAAGTTAGCTGGGTTATCCTTGTTCCTTTTGGTCACGACGATGTAGCTACAGCTGCTGTTTGAATGAGACATTCCAGATAATGCTGTATCTGTAGCTGCAGAGTCTGGCAGCAGGGGAAAAAAGGGGAAAAAAAAATAACAAAAAACCATGCTCACAGGTAGAGATCTTATGCATTCATTTTCACAAATCCCCAGAGCAGCCTTCCTTGCCAAAGATCCCCTTTCAGTTCCTCCTAAATTGTTCCTGCCTATCTGAGAGCTGTCCCACTAAGAAAGGTCCAGGAGTGCCTAGGTCCAGCACCTGTATGGTACCAGTCTTTTACCTGACCTATTGGAGGGTACATGACGTTTTTTCTTCCAAAGTGGTGTGACATTTAAGTCAAGTTCCAGCGCTGGCTGGGTACACTGAAATTTTAATCTAGTAGTATCACTTCTATTCATATTTTGTGCTTAGATGGATGGCACTTAAACTGGGAGCTTTCAGAAGGGATAGTGCTTTTCTATGTTTGAGATAATTCCTTTGGACTGTGGTACAGGAAAAGGTGAAATGATTTCCCGCATTGTACATCATGGTATTAAACCCATTTAAATAGCTTGACTAAGAGTTTTGCTTTCAGCTGTAGGGCAATGGCTGATGCAGTAAGAGAATATAGCTTTCTTGACTCACAACCCAGTACATCTTCAACAGAAGACATAATGGGTTTAACAAATTGAGTAAAACAGCTTATTCACATCCTGGATGGGGACAGACTAAATGAACGGCCAAGCCCTTTCTGCCCTGTTTTCTGTATTTGCACACCAGCACATCGTTAAGCACATTTTTGAGATACAAGGGAAAAAGAGCTGATGATTGCTTAGTGTCTTCCACTCTGAGCATCAGCAGTTTCAAATTGCAATCAACAGTGGAAATGGACATGTTAGAACAGCCCAGGAAAGGCAATTTTTGTGCTATATGCCATGATGGTACAAAGAAGCTTTTGCCTCCCCAGTCTGATTTTCTGGGCCTGAGAGCCATAGAACAATGTCAGCTGCACAGCTGAAAAGCCAAACTTCAGGAACTGTCTCTGAGGCTGTCTTTATTATTGTCGTTGCTTATTATTATTGTTATCATCACTATTATCATAATTTTCTATGTGACTGTTTCCTGTTTGGTATTTGTGGTACCAGGTTCTCATGCAATGTTGGGAGAGAAAAATAGT
Organism: Cariama cristata; assembly: GCF_000690535.1. Taxonomy (NCBI): domain Eukaryota; kingdom Metazoa; phylum Chordata; class Aves; order Cariamiformes; family Cariamidae; genus Cariama; species Cariama cristata. The sequence goes on from NW_009602138.1 coordinate 56,062, forward strand.
TAATTTCTGTTTTCATTTATGCCATATGCAAAGAATATGTAGCAGAACACAAATATGGAGAGAAGGGTCCTTCCTTCTGTCACAAATGCAGGGCTCCTCTGAAAATGAGTATACTACCGCTCCTGTTCTGTTAATTAATATTCTTAGACTTCCCAAACAATTTTATAGCTTGTTTAGTAAAAATGATAAAGGATAAAAGCTCATAATCTCTTCAAGGCTTTCAGAATTTCCAGTTGTTTTCTATAGTTTATAAAATGATAGTAACAAATTCTCAGCTGTATCTTAGGCCTCTTGGTAATGCATTATGAAACATTATATAGTGTACATAGGAGCAGATGTTATTGGTAGACCTAGTCAGATAGGCAAAATTCAGCGTGTCTGCAAAGTGCTAGAGTGGTGGTCCTGGTGAGCAAAGGCTGTTCAAAAGAACAGCAGCAGTGACAGTGTCACTTGTCAACCACACCTGCCCTGGTGTTTAAGGGACTGTCCCTGGGGTTGGTAGCTCAGTTCAGGGAGCCCTTAGCCCAACTATTGACATTTGCCAGAGATAAGCAAGGAGAATGGCTGCTGCTTTTAAGTAACAGAACTTCTTGCCCTTTGGGGAATTACTGCGGTTTTAAAGAGAAGGTTTGGCAGGGGGGTTTTGAGATAGATGAGAAACATTTGGTACCACCATTAACATGACCCAAGATGAGGCTCTCTGTGTGCTACTCTTACTTGCCCAAGTCTACAGAAGTACGCTTGTAAAGGTGTCAGAAAAACAAGTCAGGTCATGTTATCATTTCCGGTTTTCTGAGAATTAGGAGCTGTTTACTGTCATCAGAGTAGCTGCCCAAAGGGGATATTTTTTTCTCTACTACAAAATCCCAGCAGGCACAAGTGAGAAACCCAGCCATGCCCTTACAGGAACAGATTGCCTTTGCTAACAGCTCTCCAGCACAACAGGTTTCCCAACTTCCTGGTATATTTGGGCCAACCTAAGAGATTTGCTACCAGGAACTACATAACATGATGCTGTGCCAGGTCAGAGACTGTTAATAGGGTACAACAGGGGGTTACATAGGATCTTTTCAAATAAATACCTGTGCCACAGTAAATTACTTGTAATCACTCAGGTGTCCAGCAGGTCCTCCTGCTCTCCTCTGTGCATTGTGGCAAGACTATTTAGTTAGCCCTGCTAGGCTGGGCTTCCTTGGATCCATTGACTTCCATTATATTGTCTCTTTCTCAGTGTCTTCCTTTGCTCCTCCTGCCCTTGGCAGTGCAGTCTTCCTCAGTGTCTTCCAGAAACCCCTGTGACAGAGTCAGAATAAACAGCATTGCAGATTAAAACGCCAGCAAGGTTACTTCAAACATTGCCTCCTGAAACAGATAATCTGAATGCTATACTATTTATTGTCATGAGGCTTTTTGCAACAAAACTAGGACTCAGGAGACAATTTTGATTTTTCAAGATGATTCTCTGCATGTGGAAGCCACACACCACCATCCATACTAGGACCAGAAAGCTATAGGGAGTTCCTACCCTGTCTCACCCTCTTGGTGTATTTAGCTTCTTAGCTAGAGGTAAAGTCAGGCTGGATCAACACCTATTGTCTAAAGAGTCACATGAAAACTATTCCTTTTAAGAAGAAATGCTGTGTGGGTCACAGTACAATATATTTAACTCTGTTTTATTACTTATTGTCAAGTCAGCTGTGTAACAAAGCTGAACAAAGGTTTTCTACTTCCTCTCTGGCTTGGTATCAGAGACTGCTCAGAACAAGTTTCTTTTTTTTTGCTGTAAGTATTGCCTTTATTGTTTAATGTTTTACATATACATCCATAAATGCTACCCAGCGATCAGGTATTGTGCTGTTTAGTTTAACTCTGGTTTATTACTTATTGTCAAGTCAGCTGCGTAACAAAGCTGAACAAAGGTTTTTCTACTTCCTCTCTGGCTTGGTATCAGAGACTGCTCAGAACAAGTTTCTTTTTTTTTGCTGTAAGTATTGCCTTTATTGTTTAATGTTTTACATATACATCCATAAATGCTACCCAGCGATCAGGTATTGTGCTGTTTAGTCAGCATCCTTATTCTGCTGATTACTACATTAAAATATCACTAGTGTTGTGTTGTCAAAGATTCATTTTGCAAGTACATTGGAAACCATAGCCTGCTTTCCTCACAGTCTTGTAGAGACATGTGGAGCTAAAATGTGTCTGTGATCAAGTTGACAAATGTTTCCAACTAACACCCCCATGCATTACAAGATTATTACTCTAATCATCAAAGCTTGGGGTCTGTCTTACATTAAAGGAGAATATTATATGCCTCTCATGTCTGTTAGAGAAAGCTGGCAAAATATTGTTAGGCCTTTCAAAAGTGTAATTGTTTTTCTCCGTTACTGCAAAAAGCCTTAGTATAAATACCAACTATGTGAATGTATTTAGCTTAAAAGCCTAAAATCCCCTTGTATTAGTTGTGCCTCTTAGATTAAGACCACTGGATTTCTGTTTGGTGAACGCTTGTGCACACTCTTCATAGATGAGCGCTGTCCCAGGGTGGCTCACGTTGCGTTGCAGTTGGCAATTGCAGTTGGATATTCTTGAAAGGGTCTCCCCGTGATGGACGACAATCCCTGAACACTGGTATCAAGTGTTGAGATGGGAAAAGGCGAAGAATGTGTACATCAGGATGTGTGGCTGTAGCAGACACCACAGAGGGGCTAGAATCTGTGTCCTCTTTATAAGAACCTCCTTATTTTGAGACGATTTATATATTGACCTCAACTTTGCCGCACAGTTTTATTGTAACTAGTTCCTTCTCAGCTGCTCAGTTTTTTAAAGATGGGGTCTAGAGTTCTTAGAAGTTTGAAGGTTTATTAATTGTGTGGGGTTTTTTTTCTTTGTAGCTAAGAGAGGAAACAGAGGCAGCAGCTCCTGAGCCACAAATTGATCTTGAAGATCTCCTGGAGGTCCCTAATGAAGAACAGAAATTAAAACTACAGGTCAGATAGAGGGACTTGGTGACTTTAAGTTAAGTGACTTCATAAAGAGGAGTAGTGGGGTGTGGGGTACAAAATACGTGTATATAGTATTGCATGATGCTTCCCTGTGTCTTAGCCTGTCAAACGTAGTAAGATTATATACCCTTTTTGTAGGGAAGGGAGAATAGGTCAACTCATAAAATACTGAAATGACTCCTCCTTGGTTTTCAGGAAATCCTCCATGAGTGCTCCAGCCCGACAGAGGTGAGTGAAGCACCATCTCTCTCTCTCTCTCTCTCTCTCTCTCTCTCTCTCTCTCTCTCTCTCTCTCTGTTATACTGGGCTGTAAGAGTGTGTCTTTGTTGCTGCTTGGCTGAATAGCCAAGGTATTATTGTGCCTAACATGATGCTGCAGATTTGTTCAGTTTCCCTATGGGAGATCTTTGCTGCTTTATTCTGCGGAGTTAGAAAAATACATGTAAATCTACATGGGTGAGCTGAAGGCAGAGCAGTGGAGAAAATAAGGAATTACACTTTACAATCAAAGAAAGTTCATTCCATGTTTTGGACATCCTAAGCTGACCAGGCTGAGTTGCAATTTGGTCCTCAGTGTAGAAACGCCATAGACAGTGATACAGCTCACATAACCATCTTGCACACTGTTTAAACCACTTAGCTTAAACCACTCTAGTGTTATGAGTGACGAGAATGTAGGATGGCCCTCAAATTGGATTGGGCGGATGATTGCTGAGCAGTGGCCACGTAAGTTAGTTTTACATGTGTGGGGTGGTTCTGGTTTTTTTTTTCCCCATGTGAACTCAGAAGTAGTTTTTGAGTTGAGAGAGTTAAAGAAATCCCACAAGCTGTCACAATGTCCAAAGGAGTGGAGCCCAGTACTTTGCAGTGTAGTGCATGCACCACACATCAATTGCCTTCGCTGTGCTGCATACCTGTGCAAAATGGGGTCCCTCAACACTGCTTCAGTCACATGCATTGCATGTGAATGTTGTGCTTGGACACCATTCATCAGCCTCCACATCTTGTCGAGCCTATGTAGCTGTACAGTGATGAACATAGAGAAAAATCAGGTGGATGCACGACTATCATTGAAATGAAACTTGGCTGTAGCAATCACTACAAATAGTCTCCTAGCAGGGGCACAGCAGACAAGGCTGGCAATAGGGAAATAGTTTTCAGAGCATCTGAATTTCACATCTTAGGCAAGAACCCCACATTCGCAGAGAGATAACTGAAAAGAGTTTTGCTCTACTGATTCATGAGCCATTAAAGTGTCTTGAGGACAGCGTGGTACTTGTTAACTACAAAGAGATACTGCTGCCCCATTGGCAAAAATATGTACTTTCACCCTGGTGATTTCGAATCCAGTCCCCTTGAAAGATCACAGCAGCCTATTTGCAGAAAGCAGACAGAGGAAATAAACTGGTTTCCTCTGAAGGGACTGACTGAAAAGGTATGTATGATCCTAGGCATTTACTTCCAGAGCATGCTGTGTGGCAAGTAACCTCTGATCACCCAAGTGAGGAAGCTGGGCTTCCACACAGCACAAATGGTAAAAAGCCGCAATACTTGCAGTGACCTTGCCTACTTAGAAGGACATGTAGCTATCTCTAGGTGAAGAAAGGCTGCACACTCCTTTATGGTAATGTTACTTGCCATGCAGAGGGTAAAGTTTGCACTAGTCACATTGGGTTCTGCTTAGAATAACCAGAAGGTCCAGTTTAGTTCATAGTCCTTGGCTGTGTCAGCAAAGCAGTCAGGGTTTATCTCCATTAACTGCTCATCTATCTGCTCTGCCTGTCCTCAGCCCCTGCTCCAGGTCGTTATTAGTCCTACGTGTGATTTGCTCCACCTCTTCTCTGCCAGCCACTTCCCTGTAGAACTGGCACAGCTCCAAGATGGTTTGCAATCCACAACATGGAGCATTACAGGTTCAACAAGAGGGACAGCTTGCTTTGCCCTAGATTGGGAGGGCAGCAGAAGTGGGCAGGAGGTTATGGTGGCAACAGGAAGCAGTGGGACCTAACAGAGGACAACAGTATCCTGAGGTCACCTCAAGGTGGAAAAAGCAGGTGTCTGGGATGAAGAGGGGCAGGCTGGCTCCTGGGGAGCAAGTAAACATGACTGCTCCAGAAGGAGACAGGGGAAGGGAAATAGAGAGGCTTTTATACCCTTCTCATCTATCAAAAGGTCTCCTTTCCTAAGCTAAAAGATAGGTTTGCTCAATGCATGTCAAAATTCTGGTTTCTGCTCAACATGAAGGCGAATGTGGGGATAATGCAAGCACCATAGTACTCCTTGGGCTGGTGAGCACTGGCATTAACATGACATCCTTCTTCAACCAATTCTCATTGTAGGACTTCATTACGGAATTGCTTAGTCGATTGAAAGGTCTCCGGAAAGTCACCAATCCTCAGAAGAAATGACCTTGCCCACATGGAACACCCAGCTTTGGTCACAAGGAAACGTGTATCTTCCCCACAAAAAACAGGATCAACAACATCACTTCAGAATATGTTTAGGACTTACTGTTACTGAGAAACATCACCAAGTTTAAACTCTCTGTACCAGTGGGTTGAAGTCTCCACTCCTTCCAGATCTACGCACACAGCAGGGAGCTAGATGATTGTACAGTTTCCCGATTCTTAAAGGGCATGTTAACCTGGGGAACAGGACAAGATGTCCTTCCTTTAGTTTCTTCTAGGAATTTCCATGCTAGCTGAGGAGCACTGAATACAATTCTCGGGAGCTCATCAAGACTTCTTTCTTTCCATCCACTGCAAGGAAAACGAGGCATTGGTTATCACTCATTCATCAACATGGAAAATCAGTTACTGTTAAGTTGCACCCTGTTTCAGTCTGGCTGGGACCCAGCTGTGATCTCCTGCCTGTTACTGCTGTACCTGACTCTACAGCATTGCACATACTTTGCAAGTCTTATTAAGCCTCTCTTATTCATGCAGGTTGGACAGAAAATATACAGTAGGATGGAAGGAAAACATTCAAGTGTACCTGGCCTACTTAAGGGGAAGTTAGTGAAACAGCTGCTAAGGCTAATGGAAGAGTGAGTGTTTTTCCTTTTTGTGGAATTTGACTTAATGATTTAGAAGCGTCTTCTAAAGGAGCAAGGTCTGGGAATGATTTTTCTCATAATTTAAAAAAATGTTGGAAAAATGCTTATTTTGTATATTAAAACAGAGAAAACCAGCCATGTGCTGCTTGCTTTTGCTCTCTTTTTAGACACTAAAGGAAAAACCAAAGTGAAAGAATACCTACTCCCAGTTTCCCTGCAGGGATCATCTCGGAGCGAGTCTTTTGCAGACAGGGTAGGTCTCAGAAATGAGAAGTGAAGTAGGACACATTGTCTGCTGCACAAACTCTTCTGGCTACTACTAACGTGTGGCTGGAAAAATACAGGGGAAACTACATCCAGCCTCTCAGCAAGTCAGTAACTTGACACATGTGGCTACGAAGTAAGACAGCAAATGGAGGCTGATTGCCTTGGCAGAGCAGACTCTCACATAGTGTCCTGCCCCTACGCTCTCATGCCTGCCACTCAAACACCAGAGATGAGTTGCAGAGTCGTATCCAGAGGGGATCCTAAGTACCAGTATGTTCAAGACTAGCTTTTGAGTATGTATTTTGTCAGACAGGGACAGAAGAGGCCACCTCTGGAACAAAAGGGACACGCAGGTTAGCTAACAAAGACAAACAAGCAGTCTTGGGTTGGATCAGTAGTATCTTAAATACATTAGTCTTTTCATCTTTATCAGTAACAGGGTGACAACTATTACCTTTTGCTTCCCTCCTCTTTTCCAGCAGAAGCATCAGTGAACAAGCTGTGGGCTGTGCACACCTCTGAGAGGACAAAATCCTAGCTGCAGTAACAACTGTGATGTAAGGGCTTGCTTCCCTTCATATGCTGCTCTTGTATGCAACAGCCTCCTGGAAGTTACCAAGCCATGCAGCTCATACCTTGTCCTAAGACTGCTCCAAGAAACTCTAAGCCTCATGCACTAGGTTGGAGAAATGGTCCTTGTTTATCAGGTCCATATATATATCTATGGTAGCTGTAGAGATGTGCCATTTCTGGCTTAGTTGGGGGCTAACAGGACATGCCTGTCCTCCTGAAATCTCAACTTTTTAAGTAAAATAACAACAAAATTAAATCCAGAGCTGCACTGGTTGTAGATCTGGTATTGCTCATGGACTGACACCTGCTAAGACTTGTGTATCACACCCCTTGAGAAGGGAGAGCAGCACGCCGACAAAGAGCTCTAAGCACTGTTAAAAACCCAGACTGTGTTCAAACAGAGGTTCAGGTGGAAGATCTAGGTGGACAGGCCATGAGCTGAATGTCCTAAACTAGAGCCGCAATTAACTGCAGCAGAATAGTGCACAGGAGTCCAGATTAATTACATACACTACCAGGAAGCTTTGCTTTATTCTACTTAGCTGCGACAGCGCAAAGACCTGAGATGCCTCTCCTCTGGCCCAAGAGATAAGATTTTTTCCACCCTAGGCATTGTTCAATAGTCCCTCAGTACGGAGACATGCAAAGAGAATTTTTGACTATGCCTCAAGGCAGACATTAGGACATGCAGGAAAAAGCAGAATCTTCAAACTCTGCTTGACAGGAGTTGTTTTTGTGCTTATTCTGCAAGTAGCAGAAAAAGAGTAAGCTGCAGCCCCTATGATATGCGGTTGGTTCTGATATATAAGGACATTACTAACACATGAGAGCGCTTCAAATGAGCACAGTGTGATCATGGAGAACAAAGCAAGATGTGGCCAGTGCTAAATGATTTCCCCGCTCACTGGTACAAAAGAAAAAGCAACATAAGGCAATCAGAGCAGCTTCTTTTTGTACTTAAAGTACTTAAAAACTTCTTAAAAGTACTAAATCATACTTGTTTTTATTTACTTTTTGGCTGTTGTCAGCTTAGACCATAAGGACAGACTAAATTAATTACTTTTTTTTTTTTACCAAACAGCTTCCAGTTAACTTTGCTGTTTCTCAGCACCATCACAAGCATAAGGCGGTAATGTGTGATATGTAGACACCATGCGAGAATGTTTCTCTAAAGGAACTTTGCCCTCTTGATTATACCAAGATAACTCAGAATGTATGAAAGTTCATGTGCTTTTCTAATTGAAGGTTTATGAAGGTATATAAAATAATCTTTAATGCAATTTTCCTTTGGTTACGATCAACATTTACATTGCCTTTAAAAATATGCTGGCTGTAATGTTTGGACATATGTTACAGCACTTGAGACAACATGCACGCTCATGAACCACAGCAAATGCAAGTTAATGCAGTTTAACTAAGCTGAGACCTCTCTTTGTAACCTAATCTAAGTGCAATCTTGTGTTATCATTATTTTGAGTTCTTGTTGGGGTAGAGCTTACATTTCATAGTTCACATACAAAACATCTTGAGAGGGAAAGAAGATCTTGTGCCCTCACGGCATGCTACAAAGACAGAAGCAAAGAAACTGATTCTCTTTCTTGAAGATACCAAGCTCTCTTCTGTCCTTGAATGGCTATGACTGAAGTTGATCTGGCCTGTCAGGAACTGACTGTTTACCAGTATCTTTACCTGTTTACCAGCACCTTTTCAAAGACGAGGACAGGGAGTAAGCAACACAGTTAAAAGAGCACTGCCCACTTAAAGGTCACGCAGCATTCCTTTCACAATGACAAATTCAGGTAGGTTTGCTTCCTGCAGACAGCTGCTCTAGCTACCCCTTCTGCCCCTCCTGCATGGCGGTCACTGAGGCAACAGCTATAGTGGGAATGGCTTTTCAGGGGAAAGTGATTGGGCTGCCACTAAAATGGCCAATTATATGCAGAAAGCTCAGCAGCCACAAAAATGTCCATTAGTGGTACAGGGAAAGCATCAGCATGGGTCTGTATGACTGAAGAGACTCTTCGATGTATGACTAAGTTCTATTTCAGGTACTGGGTTGGGTGCATTTCTGGATTCCTTGGGATGGCCCCACAGAAACCAATCTGGGAAACTAAATAAACTGCTCCCGGCTGTAATCTGCTCCTTTACTACTGATGCAAACAGGGCAGGGCTTACAAGACACTGGCTGCCTAACTGCACAAGGAGCTCAACGTTTGGTTGTGGCTGATGAAGCATTCAAAATGTTGCAAGTAGCGCAGCAGCTCATACTAACATATTTTAAAAAAAAAAAAAAGCATCTGTAAAGCAACATTTAAAATGTCTACTAACTGCTTGGAAGGGACACAGGCTGAAGCCCAAAGGAGTGGATCAGTCTTAGAAGAGACATAAGAGCAGGTATTTGCATCTTCTCCTGTACAATCAAAACACAGGATTTAACCTAAGACAGAACTGAACTGTCTTGCTATCAGACTAACTACCCAGGTCAAATAGCAATGAAAAAACTGTCATTCTTATAATAACACAAAGCCAGAAGAGTATTTTGTTTTCATTTTTAAGACCGCAAGCTCCTCAGGGTAGTAACTTTCTACTTAAATTCTGTGTAACACAGGGCTCATTGTGAGCTCTCACATCAGAACAACTCAAGTAGTTTTCCTATCTATCTGTCCCAAAGAGACAGGCACTGGTGAAGCAAGGACTGCCAGGAGAAAGAAGATCCTCCACAAGAGTCTGGTTTTGCCACCCCTTCCTAACAAAGGGTTTTGATGGCACTTGCAATTTTTAGTGTGTTAACCTGCAGTATTACTATTCTACATCGTCTGATACAGGTGTCTGTTGAAGGGCCTGATCCAGTCCAGCATGTTAGCACAAACCCATCTTCAGCAGTAGTTTAATTTATTTGCCATGCTCTGACCAGGGTTGGCTGAGGTGTGGGCAAACACTGTTTCGTCAACTCACCTACAGAGGCAGTGACCTTAAGCAGAGGGGCAGGGCAGACAGCTGGGAGCGGCAGTGTCAAACCAGACAGGCAAGATTCACTGGAAACTCCGTGTCAGAAGCAAATCCATGATTTTTTTTGCCATTGGAATTTGTCAACCTTAGAGAACTCTCTCGGAAGTTACGTTATAGTCCTAGGAAGAACTGATGGGATACTAGAGCCAATTTAAGGCAAGTTTAGGCAGGTATTTGAAGCAATTCTGGGTGCTTTGGTCACTGGCAAGTGCCACTCGCATCTGGACTGTCTCCAGAGAGGGATATGAGTATATTAAACTGAGCTTCTCTCATAGCCAGCTAAAGAGCATCACACAGGTAACATCTTTATCCTAGCAGGGAACCAAATAATAAACAGAGCCAACCCCCACTTTCCAACTAATACACAACTCTTCCAGACTCACATGTTGCTCTTACAGACCACACGGAACCTTGGCACAGCTACTGCAGATCACAATGCTGTGCATCAGTAGCGGATTACCTTTACAAGGCACCCTTCATTTCAAGTACGCGAGCAACACTGCCCACCAAGGCAGAGTAGGCCCTGCACCTTTTCCAGACACACCACAGAAACATTTCTGATGACTTCATGATCCTTCATTTCTTTCCCT
>NW_009602138.1:66591-77811 GCF_000690535.1 Cariama cristata
ACACTAGGACTAACATACCACATTGGAAGAGGGCAACACTTTGTAAAGCGCTATTGGGCATTTCCAGGACAGACTTTAACCACAGGCCTCTGTAAATAGCTTTTATTATGCTTTGGAAGTTCTCATCACACATGTGATCACGATGTAGACAGTTTTCTTAGCGCAAAGTGCTTTGCTGCCTGTTGAAACAGTGTGTAAGCTGTTAGCAAAAGCAGGAAGTTACTTATCAGCCAGTCAGTACTGCCTTAAACACACATCTTTGCTCCTACCCGCATTGCCTTACCATCTGTATTTATAGACTCATATCCACCTCCTCATATCAAGTCCTCGTTTATCCCCAAGCACGCACAGCAAACCCTGCACTTCTCTGGTTGTATTTGTGAGGACAGTGTCACATGCCCTCCGAGCCTCTCTCAGATTACGGCACATCCTTTAACTGTCCAAAACATCACCCATTTTAGCTGCAAATCCACTTGGACTCTTCCCATCTGGCTGACTCCTCTCTTTTCCCATTCTCCATCTCCTTTTCTGCCCTGAAGAACGTGATCACTTCTACTTGCAAGGAAGATGATAGCGGGAAGTGCGGTGGTCCTTCAGGTCAAACTCATCATGGCCTTCCCTGTGAAGCAAACACAAAGTGCAGTCAGAAGTAAATACCCAGGCAGGGAACTCACCCTTAGCCACTGCACAAGATGTTTCCCAGCCGCCCTTAAGCAGAAACCTATCCCAAGGGTTAGTTGTGAGGACGCAACTGGCAGCCACATGGACTGGCTACTTTTAAGATATTTGCTTGTAACTGAAACCTCTGAGGTGCTTTGTGGAAAGGTCTACTCATCCTTGCCTGCTAGAATGGGAAATGACAATAGGTCCCTCTGTCTCTTTCTCTGAGAGATTCATGTAACTGGTGGCTCATTTTCAGCACCATGTCTGTGATTCCCAGGCACATAAGCAACTCCTATGACAACAGTCAAAATGACAGCCCGCTCCACACAACTCTGAAAAATACCTGTTGTGGCTAAACTGCAGTGTATTGGCAGCTGACTTAACCATGCTCAGAAGCAGGCAGGGTTGAGTAAGACACAAGCTTGCATCTGCAGCATGCAACTGACACACTCATTCACCTGCCAGACTGCTGATTCTGCTTTTACTACTGCTTGCTGTCCGATACTTTTGTTTGTTAGTTTTTAATCATCTAACATTGCCAGTCATATGTTTTCTTACCATTTTCATACATTTTCCATCTCTCTACAAAAACTTTTGCAGGAAATGAAAAAATATACACAAAAGCATCTCTTACTGTCCCAACCAGATTCTTAGCTTCCTGCTGTCTAAATGTCATCCAGCACTAATCTGAGAACCCAGGCAACTACCCAATGCTTTTGAGGCATGAAAAAGAGAAGCCACACAAACTCTGAGAAATAGCTTTGTATTCAAAGGAATTAACCCTCCAAATCTGAGACATGTAACTTTTTTGTCAAAAATCAAGCTACAGATGTTTAAGAACCAAGACTATAGCTGCTGCAAGGCCTGACTGAGGAAAAAAGGTTTGCCCATATATATTTCAAAGATTTTTTAATTTGGTTTAAGACTGCAGAGTCTCAGCCTAAGAAAAGCCTCAGGAATTTATACTATCTGATCTACCCTCTTATGGGAATCCAGCCCAGATCATCCGTCAGTGTCATTAACAAGCCATAGGAGTCACTGAACAATGGTCTCACTTATCCCATCCCACGCAACACAGCAGATCAGCTGCTCCAGAGAACACTCAGACAATGTGCCCAAACATGCACTGAGGCAGCACAGACAGAACATTTCTGCCTAGGACCAGTTCAGTGCCTGAAGCCTGGGATAACTATTGATTGCACAAAGTATTTCCACAACAACTAGCATTGAGCTCAGATCTGGGCTCCTCAAATCTTCCCTCCGACTGCCTGCTTTTCTGCCCCACGGGAAGAACAAAAAAAGGCAGCCAAGCTTACCTGTGACCTGCCTCTCAGAGCAAGACGAATTGAGAGACTTACCGAAAACAGCGCTGGCAGTACAGGTCTCCATCACAGCCATGGCAGCGCAAAGTGGCATCTTCATTGCAGATACAGCACCAAGGTAACTCATCCTCATCGCTGTCATCTGCCCTGGCAACAGCTGTGGTGGTTGGACTTTGGCTCTAATTCACAAAGAAAACAGAGACACAGAATTCAAACCCTGGCAGAGACAACCCAGGACTTTCATTGTAATGCATGATAGCCACAACAACATGTCACATGGTCCATAGTTTACTCTCTGTTGATCCTAAGTCTGTGAGATTAACTTGCCCAGAGCCCAAGGATAGGCTCCATATGTATCTAGATTGTTAAATAAAAACCCAAGGCACTCCTTGCCATTTGCTCATGAATCTATGTTGCTCGGAAGGTAAACAGGTGTTCACCCTCATTTAGTGTCTACAGCAATATACACCAACATGGTCCATACTGCATTAAGGGCACGAAAACTGTATCTTCTGGCAGGCACCACAGCAATACCAAGTGATAGATAATCCCTGCTGCAAAAGCAAGCGATCAACCAGTTTTGTGGAAAGCAGTTATGTGGGAAGGGAAGGCAGTGGGGAGGTGGGGGGTTGTCTTCTCCCTGTTATAGAGAGAAAACTGAGGGACAAAAGGAAGTGATTTGCCAAAAGGCCCTTACTGTTGATTTGCACCTGAGGCCGGGCCAAAAAGATATTCTGAAATCATAATCTAAAAATCTATCCATAAGGCCACCTATTGTCTCTCTCTGCTTTACAGAGAACTCCTGTGGAACTGAACAGCCATAGACACACTGAGACACAGTGCCTGGACACCGGCACAGGCAGCTTCCTAATACAACAGCAATAAGACAGCACTATCTTTTGCATCGCTACCCCCAGAAGTGCGAGGTGGTATACCTATGAGATGGATGCTTTCAATAATGCTTACAATTAAATAATTTCTTCCTCTGGGGACAGGCCTGTCAGGTGTCTGTGAGTCACAGGTCCATTTAATTCTTGTAATATACATTAGAGAAGGTGTATGTATTTCCATAATAGGCTGGAATCCATTCTGAGCATAGGATATCTTGTTACTAATTCCTTCCTCTGACGTTATATGAGAACAGACAGTTGATTACTATGTAGAGGTTCTATTCTGCACATGCTGAAAACACTGGCAAACCTCCCACTTACCCTGGTTCAGGCTGTATGGTACTAGACCACGGCCTTCTTGGTCTAATTATATGGGTAAGTTAAAAATCCCTTCTGTAACACCCATCTTGTGAGGTCTATGCTAAATTCTTTGGGTTTAGAGGACACCATCCCATGCAGCAGAAAGCCAGCCTGAAAAGAATTGTATTCTAGGGAGCAATTCCTTTTAAAAAAGTACAAGGATGACTCACAGCTGTGCTCAGGGCTGGTCAGCCTTTCAGAAGCCACTCAGCTTGTCTGCTCTGGAGAAGCTGGTTAGGGTTTTTTTTTGTCTGCATCAAGCCTAGGATACAGCACACTTTTGCTGCAGAACTATACTCTCCTGAGACCCTGGAACATGTCATTCAAGAAATCCTGACCAGCTCACTGACCTTTTGCTTTGCTTTCTTACGCAGGTTCTGTTGTGAGGGTCCTGGTTGGGTGGTCTGATCTGGAGGAATGTTGAATCCACTTGCTTCATCCAGGGCTGCTTCCTCTGTGAGCTGGTAACAACAGAAAGCAAGAAGCCTCTTGTTTCAAACACAGTTGGGAGCCTCATTCTAGGCTCTAAACCGCCTGCCCTTTTTGCTGTCATGCCGTAACAGGAGAAGACAGGTCTGAATACATCCGGTGTTATCCAGACAGATGTCAGCTTGCTCTGTCTGCACTCTGAACACTGTGTACACTGTGAACAGTCAGTGTAGCAGCAGGGGCCTTCAGCTAACACACTTTGCTTTGCAGTACAGCTATCGGCAGACCCTCAACATCATGCTAACCATGCATGTACTCTCTAATTAGGCAGAAACTGAAGCACAGAAACCTTATCTCTGCCTGCAAGACAATTCATGGACATTTTAGAGGGAAATCTAGGCATAAGCTGTGCTAAACAGCATGTATCTCATCATCCATGCTCTAGCTGGGTGAGGGAAAAGATGAAACAAGTAAGGTAGCACCAGCAGAGTGGGGTTGGAGAGGAGACACACACCACAAGAGACACTAAATATGAAGGAGAAAGACAATGGGACAGACTAGAACTAATGTTGTCAGCCGCCTGTAGCTGAATGCCCCGTGGGAGATAGTATTGGAAAAGTACTAGGAGGGGAAGGAATGAAACTCTGCCCAGGAACAGAAATACATCCTTTGCATGCTCACCAGGTAACATACACACTGTGAGTAACTGAGAGGAAGATAAACAAGGCCACAGCTGCCACTTCTGACCTGTTTTAGCACTCTGCGAATAGCTTCCTCCTCAGCCACTTCCTCATCACTGTCAGGCAGTTTATAGGTTTCCAGTGTAACTGCAAGAGTAAGAGACAGGAGACTGTAAACCAACACCTGCCTCAAGCGTTGTGCCCACTTATGTGCCAGAGACAATCCTTTGTGGTGTGAGCTGGTTTTGGCATTCTGGCTCTGGCACAGACAGATCCCTTTCAGACGGGGACTCCTCAAAAAGCATGTTACTGTTTGGTTTTAATACTGGAAGAGGGAAGGAAAAAATCCCCACCAAAAACACAGCTTTTTTTACCTCACCAGAGCACGTTAGAATTATCTCAAAGAAGGGTGCAAGATAAAGCAGTCTGACCTTACAGCTCTGGTCTTTACCCTCAACTAAGATCTTTCATACTGATTTTGTGATGAACCAACCTATATAACTTTACAGACAGAACCAAATCTCCATCCGTTTCTTGCAGAACAGAGGAATTAAATGGATAAAGACCTCTCAGAAAAGAAATTACTCTGTCACAGGAACTTGGTTTCTCTCTTGGCACTGTATTCTTGTCTGCTACCCACCTTTCTCTGGGTCCTCGCCTCTGAGCACTGCCAGTCTCTTGGCAACTTGTAGGATCTTTTCCTGCCTAGTGTTCTCTTCCTGCAGCTCAGCAGCAGCTTCTGCCAGAAGTTTATTCTTCTCTTCCTCTAGCTGTTTTGGGTCCAGATTTGCAGGGTAAACACAATCTTCGCTTGCCCGATTGAGATCATTCAAACTTTGGCTACTAACAGCTGCAAACAGACACACAGAACATGCTGGTGACTCAGCAGCAATGTTCCTTGGGCACAGACAACATCACTAAAGCAACGGTATGACAGCAGCTTGATGCTCTCCATTAATCTGGGTAATAATGGGAGAAGGCATGCCATAGTGGGATCCACACTGTATATGAAGAGAAGAAAGTGAGCTAATCTGTGTTTTACAGTGAGATTACAGAGAAAGCACCACAGCTAGGAAGATAATGGTATCCCAGATTCTGATGTTTTGTAAGAGAGCACAGGTATGTTAGGAGTAGCAACGGCTCCTCCCCAGGGAAGGGTCACCTTAGAGAAAGAGAGAGGAACAATTTGAATAATGCAGCCCTGAGAAGAAGGAACCATCTCCAAGCAAAGACAATGAGACCCAGTATGGAGCTGGATGGCTGCTCTTGATCGATTTGGGAGTCGTAATGGGGAGATAAGGACAAACTGGACACCCAGCTCACCTGTAAGCTAGACAGGGAGGCACATATTCCCTTTTCACTATAGCACATACGTTATTAGACAGAAACAGGTCTTTGGAAGCCAAAATAGGTACCTTGAGGCTGCACTCTTGGTCTGTAATGCTCATCAATGGCAACTTCCTCAGACAGCTGAGTTAACAGGTCATCTGTCTGCTGGACCAAACTTCTGGTATCAGGAGGCTGGTGTACCTACGAAACAAGGACAGCATGGTAAAATGCAGATGAGAGGAAAGAGACTCAGTCAAAGGAGAAGTTTGGTAACCAAGATCACCCTAGGTGGGAGCAGCATAAAAAAGATGCATCCACTGATCTTGAGAGTCTCAGCTTATGGTTATCTGGGTGTAAGACTTTCAGGGCTTCATTCTCAGAGGTGCTGAACGCACACAACTCTAAAAGCAGTTACCCAAACAAGGCAAAGTAGTGCTGAATGTATAGGAGTACATGCTGCTGGGTCCCAAACCCAGCTCTGCCACTACATCCAATGTAAATAAAGTGCCATTCTCAACAGTGCCAGCCAGCAGCTCCGCCGAGGCCTATGATAACAGCTGGATGTGCAGCACTGCTGAAAAAGGAGCATGAGGAAATGATTTCTTGGGGACAAGATCATTCATATAGGCTTTGAAGGCGTATACCCAACTCATTCCTCGGCAATCTCTGACTAACTCTGTGCTTCCATTTCTAGAATAATTAATAGGATTTTGTGCAGCTAGGATGCAGTAACAACTACAAGACACAACTAGAAGGTAGGGCTGATAAGCCCCAAACACAGACAAACAGCTCTAAAATAATATCAGACCACTTAGGTACACAAATGGGTTGAGAGGAAAAAACTTAGCATCTATAGTTAAAAATAAACACATGAACTACATTTGACATAAAGGAACATACTGCATTCAAACTGAAGCAGTGAACTGGCAAAGGCTGGCTGGCTGCTTCTGGAGCAACGACACAAGCAGGAAACAGAGATTTCTGAAGGGAGCCACTTGGACTCAAAAAAAGCTGAAGAAAGAACGGCTAACACGCTGGGACACCAGTTACTGTGTCAGCTCAGAATACATTGCTGGCTAAAGAGCTGAGGGAACTTACAGGTCTGAGAGCCTGGGAAGGAGGATCTCTCCCCTGCAGGACAGCCAACCGGTCCTCCATTTCCTGTGTGGATGGAACAGGTCCCTGGCAGTCCTCCTTCAGGGCAGCCAGCCTAGCTTCGATCTCAGCCTGAGTAGGGATGGACTCTGCAATTCAGAATAACCCAAGGGGATTAGTCTATTACTGAAAACAAAAGGCTTCAATTTTTTTTTTCTTAAAATTTTATTTCTTTCTGGAATCAGACTCTGAACACTTGAGCAAAAACTTCCCTCACCCCCTGATATGAATGAGAGGTCCTACTGCAGTGATTCGGAGACTACCTTAACACTAACTGCTGTCCTTTTCTTACAAGTCCTTGCCTCCTTCACGCTTTATCTCCTCTAGCCATAAGGTGAGTATTAGGGTGTCATTTGGCAATCAGCTGACTCGGGAGACTAGGGACAGGCAGAGAAGTAAGTGTCATTTAGGCAGTACAGTTCATTGCTCTCACATCTCTTAATGTAATCCTATGCATATCAGACTGAAACCCTCCTCCACCACATAATAGGATGAGACAAAATGGCCTCAAGTTGCACCAGGGGAGGTTTAGATTGGATATTAGGAAAAATTTCTCACTGAAAGGGTTGTCAAGCATTGGAACAGGCTGCCCAGGGAAGTGGTGGAGACACCATCCCTGGAGGTATTTAAAAGATGTGTAGATGTGGTGCCTAGGGACACAGTTTAGTGGCGGACTTGGCAGTGTTAGGTTGATGGTTGGACTCGATGATTTTAACGGTCTACTCCAACCTAAATGATTCTATGATAAGCAGGACATGGATGCTCTGTCCAATTTTAACCCTTCAGTTCCCTAAAAAGGCAGGCTCTGAAAGCCCAGCACTTCCCTCTCCCTCCAGGTTCCATGTTTCCCAGGTAGCGGTGTTCCCACCCAAGATATCTCCAGTATCCTTCAAAACTCACTCGGTTTCCTTTCCTCCCTGAGCCTCTCCAGTCTCTCTGCAATAGCTCTATCCTCTTTTGAGAGCCCCTGGTATCTGGAGCCTGCTTCTCTTGCGGGTTTTGCAGCTGCCTTCTGTTGTTCTTTCAGCTGGTTTTGCTTAGCCTCAAAAGCTGCTACACGCCTGTGACAAGGATGGAAAAAAGACATGACAACTGAGAACAGGGGTTTAAATCCTGAGATATGAAAACATCCCCTGTGAACCCACCAGGCTATCTGAAGAATATCAGTGTAGAACAGAACAGAACGCACTCCCTCCTGTACAGTGATCTCCCATATCAGTACAGTGAGGTACTCCCAAGAGTGAAAAAAAACTTAGCTGACAGAAGCAGCACACCTGGCACCATTTCCAAGGAGACAAGGAACATTTCACCACAGGCCAAGGCCTGTACGGTAACAAATGAATGTAACATTGTTGGACCGCTTTCCAGTTCTAAGGTTTCAGTTTTGAAAGATATTTGCATTTCACCACGAGCTTCCTGTTTCCAAGCCAACCCCAATCAGTCATACATAAACTAGGCAGATGGCTGTTCAGGAGCCACATTCCACCCCCACAAACAAACAAACAACCCAAACAACAAAACAAAAGCCCCATCCTTAATCTAATTCTGAACAAGTGAATATCCGCATCACAACCCCCACTTTTGCTGGTCTCTACAGAGGAAGAGAAGTGAGGGCATGAAAGGCTACTCTGCAGCAGAAAAAACCATCTGATTGGCAAGTACAACTCACTTTTTGTAGTTCTCTGGTGGTGACCATTTTGCTGAACTGCTTTGAGATCCCTCTCTGGAAGACAAAATGATTTCTCTGAACTCAAGATACTGGCAACGCTTCAATCATCTAGTCTCTCAACTCAAGAGGAATCAGTATATGTTTCTCGACCTCCTGGTACAGCCCCTTTCATAACCTGATTAATATGGAAAGTGATCAGCTTATGGAAGGGATTAAAATAACACAGCTGCCTGGGACAGCAGGGGACTTCATTTCTAGCCCTTTGGTCCAATTGTTTTGCATCTGGACAAAATGTGATTTAATGCGGTCACCAGTGACCCAAAGGAGGTGGGGCTGAAATACCCTTGCCTCCCACAGCCTGCACCTCCCAGTTCAGAGAGCAGATAGAGAGTAGTTAGGGAAGACTCCCAGTGTAATTAGCTTCCATGCAGCAGAACACTGAAAGGAGCTGTGACATGCAACAAACACAGAATTATATAATGCACAAGCTAAATAAAATGTTACAAAAATTATTATATAAGCACCAGCATCATAACGACATCTTCTAGCACCCTTGGAACGCTGCACGCCACAAACGCATCTTGTGTAACTCTCTTCTACCTTGCTGTATTCAGATTGAGCTGCTAAACTACACCCTTATGTAAAGCAGTTAGCATACTTCATTCATTCTTAGAAGTCACAGCTACAAACACATCTGCACTGTGCTAAGGCCTGTACGGTAACGAATGAATGTAACATTGTTGGACCGCTTTCCAGTTCTAAGGTTTCAGTTCTGAAAGCTTTTTGCATGAAGAACAATACACGCAGCTTATAGAGCTGCAGCCTATGTGTACTATCTACCTGCTACCCAGTCCAGGAGGATTTTTTTCTGCTGTTCCAATATTAAATAGATGAGAAAAAAAAAAAATCACAAAAGAAACATGGAGAAATGCTGCCCTGTTTTCTTAATGGATTTGGAGTTGTAAAGGGCAATCAGAAAATTTCAAAACTGAAAGACTGAATACTGCATTTTCACCATCAATAGCTCACAGTGTTTTCATGAGCCAGTGCTTTTGAAATGAAGACCTCTGCTAAAGAGAGGCTCCTCTCCTTTAGACACCTGCAGAGCCAGAATATTCCCCACTCACTGGTGAAAATTCCTTGCTATAAGAGAGAAATGGGGAAGAGAGGTAAGAGAAATGCAAGAAAAGGAAGAGGACACAGAAGAATTGGTGAGAGAGGGGGGTTCTGGTGTAGACTTGTGCTCCTGTGTTACTTCTCCACGTGTATAACCCATGCTGCTACTGAATTACATTTTTTCTGTTTTCAACAGGCAATCTACAGGTTATGTTTGCAAATATTTTTTTTGTTGCACATAGCAGAGACCCCTCAACAATGAGGATTTGTGTCACTGTTTGCCCACAGAGGTAGTAATACTATGAACATCTTATTGTCAGGCTGTTCAACTACTACACATCTGAAAAGACAGCCAGTGCTTTCAAAGGGGTGCAGATTTCTGGCCAAAAACACAGTAGAGCTTAACCTGGTCTCATCTAGCTAAGATATGCACAGGCATTCAGCGTCCATCCATGAAGATTTAAACCTGGTTCCTTCAGACCACAGAGAACAGCCTCGCAAATCCTGATTCCTATCTTTAGACTACACAGCTCATGCAACAGCAGTTCAGTAATGGCCTGGCTTGAAATTCCAGGGTACAGGCAGCATGCACGCACAAGTGCAAGGTACAGCTCTCATGCAGAAACCCGCAACACAACGTTGGGATACAAAATGAAGAAACAAAGCAGGACACTATTTTTGGGTGAAGAAACGCTCCCGTCTTACCCAGTTAGTTTTCCGTGACACTGCTTGCACACCTTCTGTTGAGTGTTTCCACAGCGGGGTACAGCAGCGCTGAAGCTAAGGCAGCCCGCGCAGAACGACCGTCCGCAGTTCTTGCATCCACACTGCGGAGATACAAGAGAGGGGCAGGGCAGGGCTCCATCACCGAGTCACCATTGCTCTGGCTGGCTGTATGCAGGAACAATGCCCATGCCAAGGTGCACTAAAAATAATGCTAGGGTTATGCTGATTTTTTAAGAGAACTGTATCATTAGCTGCTGCTGAAGACGGGGAGACTCTCAAGAGCCTTTAAGCACCGGCACGTAACTCCTGCTGGAAGCAGAGACACCGTTTCATGCCACAGTATAACAAAGCGTGTGTGAAGGAACTCTCTGCGACAAGGACCAAATATAGGATTAGAGAAGTGACATCCAATGGCGACTTTTTTTTTTTTTCCCCCCAGTAATCGCCCATACCTAAAGACATATTGAAACTAGGCACCGCGAGAGCTCAGTAAGCAAGCAAGGACAACAGCGCTGCGATGCTGGTGGGGAAGTGTCCCCGGTTCCCCTCTCAGGCCCTCGCACTGCGGAGAAGACACCCGCGACCGTCCGGTCCTGACCCCCCTCAGCCGGACTTGCCTCTTTCTTGAAGACAGAGAACTTGGACGCACACCCATAGCACCGGCTATCCATGGCGCTACCGGACGGCCAAGCTCTACAGTTCCCCCACCACCACCCCCCAGTTCCTTTAACTGCCGCAGACCCACAGCACGGCAGCCAGCCGGGGCTATCAGTAACAGGGAAGCCCAGATACCGCCCCTCATACACCGGGCCGGTGCCGCACGACACCAGGCCCCACCGCGGCGCAAGGCACGACGGGAGTTGTAGTCCTTCGAACGGGCC
>NW_009602139.1:0-3467 GCF_000690535.1 Cariama cristata
TTTTTATCCCTAAACTCCAGCCTAAGTTCCCTGTCTGATCAAGCCAGTCTTTTTCCCTGATGACTTGTCTTTCTACACATGGGATGACTTGTTGCTGAATATTGAGTAATTTCTTTTTAAAGCATATCCAGCCTTCCTGGACTTTGTCCTTCAGGACTGTCTCCCAAGGGATTCTGGCAGTCACTCTGCTAAACAGGTTAAAGTCTGCCTGCCAGAAGTTGAAGGTGGAAGTTCTGCTGGTGGCCCTCCTTACTTCACCCAGTATTGAAAACTCTAACATTATGTGGTCACTATACCCAAGATGGCCACCAACCATCACACCACCCACTATTCCCTCTCTGTTTACAAAGAACAGGGCACCTCCTCTAGTTGGTACATTTACCAATTGTGGTAGGAAGTTTTCTTCCACACACTCTAGGAATCTCCTAGATGCCTTCCTCTCTGCTATGTTGTATTTCCAGCAGATATCTGGCAAGATGAAGTTGCCCACAAGAGCAAGGGCCAGCGACAGTGAGAATTCTGACAGCCTCTTGTAGAATGCCTCATCTGCCTGTTCATCCTGGTTGGGTGGTCTATAACAGACTCCTACTGTAATGTCCTCCCTGCTGACCTTCCCCGTGATTTTTATCAATAGGCACTCAACTTTGTCATCTTCAACATCATCAATTTCAGTACACTCAGGACACTCCCTTACACACAATGCTACCCCACCACCTCTCCTGCTTTGCCTGTCTCTTCTAAAGAGCTTATAGTCATCCATTGCAACACTCCAGTCGTGAGAGTCACCCCACCACATTTCCGTGATGGTAACTATATCATAACTTTCTTGCTGTACAATGTCTTCCAGCTCCTCCTGTTTGTTACCCATACTGTATGCATTGGTGTACATGCACTTCAGCTGGGTTAACGTGCATTGGTGTACATGCACTTCAGGTGGGTTAACAGTTTTGCCCCTGACACAGGCATGTCACGCCTTGGTTCATCTCTAGTGAGCCTGGTCCTATCCCATTCCCCTTTCAAACCTAATTTAAAGACCTCTCAGTCAGCCCTGATAACTTCTGGACCATAATCCTTTTCCCCCTCTGAGTCAGCTGTACCCCATCTGACAGAAGCAGACCTGGCTCCATGAAAGCCATCCCATGATCAAAAACCCGAAATTCCACCTATGACACCAGCCTCTTAGCCATGTATTAATCAGTCGAGTTTTCTTATTCCTTTCAATGTTTTCCCCTAATACCGAAGGAATCGAGGAGAATATGACCTGTGCCCCTACTCCTTTAACCAAATGCCCCACTGCCCTGAAGTCCCTTTTGATTACCCTGGGACTTGTTGCTACAATCTCATCTCTACCCACCTGGAATACTAACAGAGGACAGTAGTCAGAGGGCTGCACCAATTCAGGGAGCTTCCTGGCTGCATCCCTTACCTGGGTCCCAGGGAGGCAGCAGACTTCCCTGTGGGGTGAGTCCAGTCTGCATTTCGGGCCCTCTGTTCCCCTCAGCAGGGAGTCAACCTACAACAACAATTACCCTTCTTTTTTCCTTCTTGGAGCTGGTTGTAGTACGTCTGGTTGTCTGTTTCTGCTTAAGTACCCTCCTTGGTGGTCCTTCATCTAGATCTTTGTTTTCCTGGCTCTCAGTTTCCAGAGCCTCATATCTATTTTGTGGGGGGACACGGGGAGAGGAGGGAGGCCAGGATTGGATTCGCCTGCCACTCTGAGCAGGGACCTGCCTCCATTCCTCCCCGTCTCCTAGACCTCCTCCTGCACGATGTGGAGAGGGGAGAGGATCCTCCACCTCCTGAGGTGCATCTGGCTGGTACTCTTGCCTCAAGACTGGTAGAGTTTGGCATCATGAGTCAATTTCTTCCTCCGATGCCCTAATATCCCTTAACCTTTCCACCTCCTCTTTGAGTTGTGCCACCAAGCAGAGCAGACCATCAACCTGCTCGCCCCTCACACAGCAGATATCTATTACCCTCCAATGCTAGTGCCAGGCTCCGGCATTCTCTGCAGCCCAATACCCAGACCCCTATATGTTTCCATGGCAGCTCTGTTTGCATCGCCGTGTTCCTCATGGCACACGCAGAAGACTTAGAGCCCTGCCGAGTGGAAACCATTCCTGGGTTCACCCCTTCCTGCTCACCCTGCCTGTGCAAACTGACACGCAGACTGACGCACCCGCCCTGACTGACGCGCCTGCGTTCTGTTCTGTTTGCTGCACTCCCTAGAGCTGTTTAAATCTCCCGTGGTGCTCCCGGCTATGCCCCTTCTCACCTGATTGGTCACCGGGAACTTCCGGGTCCTGATGGGACTCTGGAATAACAGGAATAACAAAGATCCTGAAGTATGTCATATGCTAGGCTCAAAAGTATTTCATTTTCAAATATTTGAATAAAGCCTTTTTTTCTCCTATAAATACGGTCTTGGTACTGTATATATATAATTTAGTCTGTCATGTTCTGCAGGAGTAGAGATATCTATAACAATGTATGACAAAACAATGGTAAAAATATTAGGAATGTTTGGAGAAGAAAATTTATCATCATTGTTCTGCAACTTTTACCTTTTTCAGTAGAAACTCGTAACAATCTTCATGGTGGGAACTTAGCAAATCTACAGGATGCCTGAGCACTTGCTCCTTTAGAGTATCAATCAATATACTGAAATATTTTTCGGAGCAACAACGGATTAGAATAAAAATTATATTGACTGTATTGGAAACACAAAACAAGCGAGTGGTCACATTACATTGGAACAAGTATTTCATAGAATTTTTACTATTTTTCTGAATGCAGTTTGTTAAGTTATGTGACAGCTAGCACAGCTGGTCAGAACCGCTCCTTGACTGTGTCCTCACTACCAGCCACTAAAGTAGCAAGGAAGGATAAGCCTTTTCACTGTATCTAAAAATACTATTACTGCAGCATCTGAGCATTTCAGAACTATTTACGTATTTCTTTGGCTCTGAGTAACTTGATCTAGTTGAAGATGTCCCTGCTCATTGCAGGGGAGTTCGACTAGAAGACCTTTAAAGGTCCCTTCCAACCCAAACTGTTCTATGATTTTATGATTTTATGAATCAACATTGCTCCCTACTTGAAAGTAAAGAATAGTAAGAATAATAAAAAAAGACAAGCCTAGAGAGAAATTTTATGAAGATAAAATGTTATGACACTCATTTTCAAAGGTGATACTTGGACTTGAACAAACTAAGCTCTAATGATGCTTAAATTCTGTAGTCATACATGACAGTAGGATTCAGACGGCTGTGTTGTTCAGGTGGCTTCAAAACCTTCAGGATTCTTCATAATCTTGGGGATGCTCAGAAAAAGGGAGGTGGAAGAGGGAACTGAATTGTTGTTTACAAGGCTAGAAGATTTGCTAGAGCAGAAGAGCACAAATAATCTATTGAAGCAAGTAGCACTCCTCTTTTTTTTCTTTTTTTTTTTTTTTTTTTTATTTTTTT
>NW_009602139.1:3498-18979 GCF_000690535.1 Cariama cristata
CCTGCCCCGCCCCCGATAAATGTTCTAAATGCTGCAACACCATTTTTCATTATTTTGGTAGCCCATTTTCAATTCTAAGCAATGAGAGTGTCCCAGTATTTTTAACAGACACATGCGAAAGAATGGGGAAGTTCAAGTTCATCCAGAGACATCCAAACCTGGTAAAATAAAATAGCCTGACATGGTTATAGGTGAGGAGTAGTAATTGAAACACTTCATATTCAGGAACCATTTTTCTCAGCTTAAAAGAAAAAAACAAAGACAAGTGAAATACTGCAAGAGAAGTTTTAAAGTGTAAAATCCAATGATAACTTTTCATATAAGACTTCTTTTTATACAAAAAGCTTAGCTATTTCAGATTTAATTTTTTATGATGTATCGTCATCTTACATGAAATTACTGTTGATATTTAACTCACTGGAAGTTCTGACTCTTTCAGTTGGAGTACTAACTGCTTTTTTTCTGATCTTTCAAGATTAAAATGAAAAAATTAACATAATGAATCATCTCAACATCTTTTCTTGATGTTTGCTAGCTTGCAGCATAGCATCATATATTCTTTTAGAATTAATTCTTTTTTTAATATATGAGCAAGATGGCTATTTTATGTGTGTTAAAATAGTTTAACCACTCACCTGGCAGTCAAGTTCAATGTGTTAACTATCAGAACCTTCTTTTATTCCTTCACTACTGAAGGATGGTAAAGATATTATGTTCTCCAACTTCACCTAGCTTTGATTCAGTTTTGTCTCCATACCCAATGGAATGATGGCTGAGTGCTTTCTGAATGTGTTATACTCGCATGACAAGTAGGACCATGGTGTCTGCTGTCACAGGAGGTCCATCTGGCCTGTGATAATGGGTGTAAGTGCTACTGCAAACAATTTGGCCACAATACTCTTTGTCTTTTCAGTCACTCCTGAATGATTAGAGACCTATGACTCATGTGATCTAGAATTCAAAAACTGCAGTGACACAAATTAATTAATGAGAAACAAAAAATTAGTTCTGAAAGGAAATAATGAAAATGTTTGACTGTTTTTTTATCTCAATGAAAACATTTTTATTTTAACAGGATTAAATCAAAAGTGTTTTTCTTTTAAGAGAAAAGAAACAGAGATGAAGAGAGAAACTAGGCATAATCTTAGTCATATCACCTGTTAGGTAATATTTACCTTCAGCTTATGGTATGAAATTTAGTTTTAAATGTCCTTCAGAGGAAATGAGATTAGCACTCATTTCTATAACCTCATTAGGCACATAATGAGATTACTTCTTCTATTTCCACGGGCTAAGGAATTACGTCTGTCTTTTGCATATGTTCTTGAGTTCTTGTTTGCAAAACAAGGAGGAAGTAAAATCTAGATATTTTCCAACTACATAAATTTATCTTTTTTTGTATAGGGGAAAGTAGCTTCTTTAAATATCTTGATGCCAAAAGCTATTAAATGAATATTGGCTTACACTGAAGAACTTGAGTTACTAGCAAACTGACAGTGAAAATTAATCCATGTGTTTGTATTTGAACAGAAATTGATTAAGCAGACATTTTCAGAAAGAAAGAATAAACTATAAAGCAGGACTCAAAACCAGACAAAGGCAAGTATGACAAGAAAAACAAAAGCAACACATAACTCAGCCACTCCGATATAAAAAACCCCATCCATTTATTGCAGCATAGTATGGGTCTATGAGGGCAGGTATTCCAATTCTAATTCTTTGTGTACTTTTATTATACAGTATTATCTTTATGAAAATTACTCATATACAAATTTTATTTTAAAAAAATCATTTGTTTGTTTTGTAAGTATGGGTTTAGAATGGACTTAGTTGAAAGGACAGGTGAGTTTTGTGAACTCATAAAAAAAAATTTAAAACTATGGGTTTTGCATATGTCTAGAAATTGAGATAGTCAACATGGATGTAAAACAGCACTGTCTTTGCTTCGTATCAGCTGAAGATATAGCATAATTAATTGCCTCTAAAATGTCGCATGTAAGTCTACTACATTAATGATAATATATGTTTTTATGCACTTGGCATCTTCCACTTTTCACGTTTTTTCGTCTACATTTGTTACAAAGTGCCTGAAAAACCTGCACAAATTATATTCAGAAAATGCAACCACTGACCAGAATATAGCATTCTAATTAATACCCATTAATTAGTTTTTTATTTGCTCTCTAACCCCTTGCCAAGGAACTAGTACTCTTCCTAATCATCCTCCAATAGACATATTCTACCAATCCATCTTCTATGAAGTATGGCAGAGCTGGATTTTATTTCAACATTTCAACCAAAATGAACTCCAAAAACCATCTAGAAGAGATTTTTCTAACCTGAAATCTCTGTCCAATATCTCTGTTTTTTATTGCTTTAACTGACCATTTATAACTACATTGGTGTCAAAGCAGTAGGCTCAAGAGATTAATTATTTTTATGTTGCTCAGGCTAACCTTTTAAGTAACAAAAGCTAATATACTTTCTATATAGTGAAAAAAAAAAAAATGCAGGAATCACACTCAGTAACAGGCAAGCTCCTTTAAAATAGTCAGCATCTATGAAGATGCTCTGTCCTGATACGAACACATAATGAATCATGACAATTTTGTAGAGAAAAATCCTTAATAGGCATAGAGGCAAGTGAAATATATTGTATATATATGCAACAAAAGCAAAAGGATAGCATTCTAGAGATGGCAGAAGATGCATTAAACAAGTTTTGATTTTGGGGAGGCTTTGCAGCATAAGCAATTCATTGCTCTGTATTCCCGAGTCAAAGTTTGCGAGAAATGTACATAGGAGTCTATCAGCTCTATGTCTTTCACCAGTCTTCTCCTACATGGCTTTCAAATAATAAAACATCAAAGAATTGACAAATCAAGATGTGTCAATTGTCTTCTGTATCAGCTGGTTTCGCTAAGCAACAATGTCCTCTCATCACAGTTATCTCAAGGAAGTGGGATGGGAATTGTGTGAAATTAACACAGCTTATGCAAAAGATCAGCATTATTGTCCAGGTTTTTTTCCTTGATCTTGAGAGCATGAAATTGAATCAGACAGCCCGATGAGAAAAAAATATGGGCCCCGAAAACTGAAAATCATGTAAAAAGATTAATCTGTACTCAAGGACAGTATATGTGAGGACAAACAGAAAGCAGATGCAGAACAATCAGGATCAATCATAAAAGAATTAGTCAACATAATGAAAGACAACAGTAAAATTGACTGTCTTTTGGATAATTCTTTCGCTAAGCAAAAGATTTTAATGCTGTCGAGACAACATTTTTCCTGAGAACTATATTTATCTTCTGAAGAATCCAGCAAGCATCAGAAATTATGAAACTACACTGTATAGATTGTTGCCTATAGAACAGGAAAGACAATAAGGGCATCTCTAGGAACGTGGTTTTTTTTTTTTTTTTTTTTTTCATTTCATTGTGTTAAACATACATATATGTTTCAGTGAGGCCCCTAAAACACAGGAAAAATCTGTCATATCATGGCATGTTTTTTCCTTAAAATCAATATTTACAAAAATGTTCCTTTAGCATCATAAGACTTCGAACAGTTATGAGTATAGTTTTCAAAATCTGTATAAAGAAAACAAAACTTACATGCTATAGTGGATCAGCATGTCAGTTCCTGTTTTCTCGCCAACAATCTATACAGTGTACCTTCATAATTTCTGATGCCTGGTTTGGAATAAAAACCTAAAAAATATAATTTATTCCAAACCAGGCATCAGTTGTGTATAGATACGGGGAAAACAGAACACTCTACGGTGTCTTATATTATTTTCCTATTATAATCTCATTGTTATTGGTGTGTCTTCTACATTACCATAGTACTTTTTTTTTTTCCCAATACAATATTGTGAGTCAATACTGAATATAAAATTTTGATATAACGCCAAGCTAGACTATTTGTCTTACTGTTAGAGCAAATTAGAGTAATTAGGCTGTTGTACTACTAGAATCAGGAAGTAATTTTTTGATTAAATTTCCATGTGGAAAGGAAGTGTTTCCTGACATCCTAAAACATTCCCAAAACAGGCAGCATTAACCATATTGTTCCTTGCCACTGCATCTGTTAAACTCCCCATTGCCTTTTTTACAAAGTAGTCCCAAGACACTGATTGCCTTAGAAAATTCAAGGCTTCCAGAATTTCCAGTAAAGAGCCAAAAAAACTGTAAAATTCTCTTATAGTGTGAGCACTAACTTTAGAAAATTAAAACCCTCGAAGGCTCAGGACTGAAATGGGCTCTGAGTGATTCTTGTTTCTTTGCTGTAGGGCTGAGACCAAGCAGTGCTGGGTTTTTCAGGGTCCAGTAGGATATCCCTGACAATGTATACTGCAAGGAGAAATGTCACCCCCCAGAGATGCATGAGCTACCAGTGGGTTAGGGGTAGACTCTAACTCATTTAAAAAAAGTCAAAATAAGTATTTGCTAAATTCCTAGGCCGACCTTCCTAAGGGAATTTGTGAACTAAAGTCTCTCTTCCTACTACAAAAATTTCTTATGGCACAGAGAATCATAGTTTCAAATAGAATCACTTATATTTTCTCCAAGCCGAGGGCTGCCTATTCTCTGTGTGGATGACAACAGTTCAGAAATTATCTAGAAACTGTCAATCCCAAGTCTCTCCTCAGACTCATAGTAGATAGTTACCCAGACTTCTTAAAGGAGAAATAAAGAAAAAGTAGAAGTTCCTTAACAGTCAGAAACTCTGTTATTTTTTTTCTTTAAATTCAATAAGGAACTATGTTGAAAGTTTTTCTTCGAGCAAATTGAAAGAAGGCATCCCTCTCAGGGCTTCAGCAGTTCAATAGCATAATCTTTGACCTTTCATTTCATGAAGAACTTCAGTGCAGATTTTTTAGGAATAAATGAATCACAAATCTGCTCTGATTATTTTTGTCAGAAAACTGTTCCCATGCTTTAACATAGGTGGCAATTTGTTTCTTGAGGAAAAAGCAAAACGTATTACGAGATACCCACAAATTTGAGATTATCTGTTTGGGGAACAGCATTTCTTCAGTGTTCAGCAGCTTATTTCTTATTTGTTATCAGTATGTGTAACATTCTTTAATCGGTATGCTTCACACATACTTTTGTTCAGCTCTACTTTAGATGGTTATATATGTAGTTGGGGTTTTTTTGTTTGTTGTTTGTTTTTTTTTTTTTTATTATTCCATATGGATTCTTTTGTCATAATCACTAGTGCTGGAATCCACTATAAAAGAAAAAAAAAAAAAAAAAAAACAAACTGAAAATTATTCTTATCCATTTTTTACATAATCACTGTGCATTTTATTCTGTTTTATGGTGATAAAAAAGCATGAACAGCAGAAGGAAGAAATTATTTTTTGGAATACAAGGCTGCTGCTTCTGACTAATTCCAGGACATAGATAGTACATAAGACATAAGACTTAGGATCCAGCCTTAGGTGAATTACTAGATAGTCCCATTTCCATAGCAACTTTAAAGAAAATAACAGAATTCACAGTGGTTGGACAGATAAGGGCACACCTAAGAGCTAGAAGACACAATAGCAGACACCTGGAACTGTACACATGGTATATCAAAGCAGAGGACTATTTCACTCATAAGCATATTAAGCAGAATTTAAAATATTATCTTGTAATTATAATTGCTAGTGTAATATCAGCTTGTTTTGAACTTAAGCACACGAATACAGAGTAACTAGTGAACAATATCTAGGTATTTTTTTAACCTAATGGTCCAGTAAATATATTCTTGCCATTGCTAGGAAACAGACTCAGGTCTTATACTAACTATGCCTAAAGCTAACTGTGCATGGGTCCAGTCCTGGCCTGTTAGACTTGTTATCAACTTGTAGCATGAAATACAGCTTGTTATCATGTCTCTCATTACAGTGTGCAGCTTAACTGCGGGACAACAGCAAACACCTTAAAATTGTAGGCACAGAGTCAAAACAGAAGCCCAGAACTAGAATCAGGTCCATTACTAGGTTGCATTGAAGAAATGCAATCTCGAGAACTGTGAAAAGATTGCTTTTTAAGCATACCAAAAAACCCCAGAAGCAGCTAAGAGAAAACACAAACAAACAGTTGAACAACATGGTAAGGCAGCTGCCCTGGCCTGGGAAACTCATACACACCAGCACTGGGCAGTACAGAGTCTAGGGTGCAGAAGACAAAGGTTAAGAATCATCTAATGACTGAATCATCTTGTAAAGGAAGGAGACAATCTCAAATTGCAAAGGGAGGGAGAGGAAAGATGTTCACTTCAGTTTTGGCTTCCTTCATCAATGAGCCCTTGAACCTGATCACTTTGACCTCAGCAACTAGAGCCACCAAGAATGGCAGCAGCCCCTAGTGGAAAAAAACAGGACCAGTTGGCTCTGATATCTTCTCTGATGGGCTTTGTTTCTCTTTACCTGTTCCCAGAACACTATATCTATACTCTAATGGCAAATCTGAAATTGGAGAAGGAAACTTTATTCTGTTGCCTGAATCATAGAATCATAGAATCATTACGGTTGGAAGAGACCTCAAAGATCATCAAGTATAACCGCATACCTGATGCCACCATGTCTGCTAAACCATGTCTTGAAGTGCCACATCTAAACGTTTTTTGAACACCTCCAGGGATGGTGACTCTACCACCTCCCTGGGGAGCCCATTCCAATGCTTAACGACTCTAACAGTGAAGAAGTTCTTCCTAATGTCGAGCCTGAACCTCCCCTGACGCAACTTGAGACCGTTTCCTCTTGTCCTATCGCTAGCTACTGGGGAGAAAAGACCAATCCCCGCCTCGCTACAACTTCCCTTCAGGCAGTTGTAGAGGGCGATAAGGTCTCCCCTCAGCCTCCTCTTCTCCAGACTAAACAACCCCAGCTCCCTCAGCTGCTCCTTGTAACTTTTTCTCCAGGCCCTTTACCAGCTTTGTCGCTCACAAATAATGATCCTTCCGCAGGTAGTAATGAAGTACTGATTTTCCAGTGTTCATCCCCTACTCCTTTGAAGATAGTCTTTAGCTGTCTGTCATTCCTCACATCACACGACTCAAACTCTTGGCTCTGCAGGCTTTCTATGGAGACCTTGTGGATCTCCTGTTTAACCTCCCTGATGATGTGCAGTCTTCTCATCCCCTCTCATGCTCCTTCACCTGATGACTGAGCACCTCAGCAACAGCACACCTCCCACAAATGAGATCATTTTTGCCCCCAGCACAAGGGAGAAGTGTCAGGGACTCCTTGCAGTCCAACACCTGCAGTTTCTCTGGAGCTCTGTCTGCATTGAGACTTCACATATGCCAGGAATCCTTGTTCCAGCCACCTGCAAAAACACATGCATAGACACCATTGTTGTGCAGCCTCTAGCAGTCTCACACAATCTTGAGTAGAGTTTCTGGGCCTTTCTCAATGACTATTTTTTGTACTATTGGAGCTTCTGCTACCAGTTAGAGAGTAGAACCCCATGCTACAGCTGAATAAGTACTTAACACGCTGATCAGCTGCCAGTTGAAGAGGTATCAGCTGAAGATAATGCAAGCTCTTACTCTCTAATCTAGGAAACACTTCCTTTTAGGACTGACAAAAGCAAAATTCTCCAGAAGCTAGCCTCAACAACAGCAAGTCAACAGAAGATGATTCCTGAGAAATTGTTTACTGAAGAAAAAGTCTGAAAGCTGTTGCAATAACTGCTATGTCTCTGACAGCTGCCTCTCTTTGCTCTGCTTGCTACAAGATCCACACAATTTTTCCTACCTCAGCTACAGGGAGTAGTTACAAGTATGGGTTTTTTTTATTTTCTGTATTAAATAAAAATACTCTCTTTCCATTTTATCCTGTGTCAAGTATGCAGGTCATTCCTGCCTCTCCTTCCAATGCAAAAGCTTTATATTTCTAGAAAAGAAAGCTTGTAATACCTGATCTGAATTAATACCAATGAAAAGGCCAGGATTTAATGACTGAATCATTTTAATGAACTTTGAATCTGACTATTCACTCAATTAACATGTTACACACTGAGATGCTTTTATGAATTTAGAGCTTCTTGCTATGAGCATCGAAACTCCCCTTCTCCAAATTCCTTAGATTAAATCTCTCTCCTGTTTTTACTTTCACATTAGAGAAGGAATCAAGTACATATTTTAAATTCAAATTGCTGTAAATTAAGTAAAAAGGGTTGGTTGTAGTAGAAGCCTTTTGCAAAATTTTACTCTCTCTCCATTACACAAATAAGACAATTAGTGATAGATAAATCTCTCAGAATAAGGGATAGTTAAATTTCCAAAAGATGCTGCTGTAATGCAGGAGAGAAAAAGAAAGCAGGCAGTTAAAATGCAAAATTGAAGCCTTCAGGTAATCATTTCTAAAGACAAATTTATTTGAAAATAGTCTTGTGAAAATAGTGAAATTTTCCAGAGACTTGCCTCAAAGTGTGGTGAATCATTGAAAAGAGAAAAAAAAAAATGGAACTATAAATACAAAACAATTAATTTGTACTAGGGTATTTTCTAGAGTCTTTTTCAGATAGAAGAAATAACTTAAAATGCATGCATATGAAAATCTTCATATTTTATTATAAAGGAACAAAGATGAGATTGACAATCTTATCAAACACTTTCTCAAATAAATTAAAATAAGGCTCAATAACATGTAAAGATGGAAAAGAAAGACTTAAAGCATAAAATAACAGTCATACTCTGGAGTTGATTGGAAAAGTGAGTTTAAAATTAAACATTATGATTTACAACATTAAGAAGTCGAAAAATGGACTGTGATTGATGGAGTCCTTAATTAAGACAGATAGCATTCCATGTTAGCAAAAGCTTCAGTTTCTTAAATAACAGTCTTACATCCCCAATGGAAGAGAATATTTTAAGAACTTGTAGATAACGTTAAACTTCACATAAATTAGATAGCAGCATTTATTTACTTTTTTTCCCCTCATATTCACAATGATACAGCACTACTTCTCGTTTAATCTTCCAGGACCCACTTGGATTTAGTTCAAGCTTGACCTCAAGCCTATGATCTGGTTTTAATTCTGATTTGACAAATTGAAGACAATGGCAGATTGACATTTGTCCCAAGAGAAACAAAATCTTGGCATTTAAGCTCTATCTACTGTAACATGATTGAAGAATAGGAGTTAGAATTTGAACAGCTTCTACAGATTTCGAGAAAATAATTGATCTAGACATACTCAACTTATAACTATGTAGGAAGTGTAAGAATATACAGGCTTCTAGTCACCTTCTATTTGTTTATTTCTAAGGGTCAAAAATAAGACTCAATGCATCTCAGTATGGTACTTTAGTATACAGAATGAAGCAATCCACTTTAATGTAAAGTAAAGCCACCCTTTTTTGAGACAATCACACCAAGAGAAAGATTCTTGTCAAAGAATCTTGTTACTCTAGAAAAGCAGGAACCCTGAAAGTAAATTTAAACAAAAAAAAAACCAACCTAAAAGGAATGGGCAACTATTGCTATTCTAGACGCTGGACTAGAAGGAGGCTACGATCATGTAAAGATTTTCACAGAATCACAAAATGGCTGAGGTTGGAAGTCACCTTGTCCAACTGCCGGCTCAAGCAGAGTCACCTAGAGCCAGTTGCCTAGGACCATGTCCAGACAGCTCTCGAGTATCTCCAAGGAGGGAGACTCCCCAACCTCCCTGAGCAAGCTGTGCTATTGCTCAGTCACTCACACAGTGAAAAAGTGTTTCCTGATGTTCAGATGGAAACTCCTGTGTTTCAGTTTGTTCCCGTTGCCTCTTGTCCTGTCACTGAGCACAATTTAACAGAAAGGATTTGTTTTGGGCTCAGAATTAGGAACCTATTTGCAAAAAGAAGTCAAGCTTCTCACAAAAAATGTCTGATGAGATTTTATTCTCAAAAAATATTAAACATAGCTTGACTTAAATCTCATTCTATGGAACCATATTTCAAGTGTGTGTGTGCGGATAGTTAAAAAAAATGAGGAACATTATGAGTTTATTCAACTCTTTCAATTTATTAATTAGGTGTCATAGTTGATTGCAGTAGGTTCAGGATGTTCTGTGTTCTTCACACTGAAACAATTAATTTAATTATGTTTTTCTGCATTGCTGCACTGATTTCTGCACAAAGTTAATGGACATAAAGCCAATTTTTAAAAGATAGATAAATATACTAGTTTATATATATATATATGTATGTGCATGTGCCTATGTATACCTGATTTGATTTCCAACATAATTACTACAGAAAGATGCACCGGCAGACATCTCTAAGTCCCAGTGTGTCTAGGACACAACTGACACTTCTTCCACCCCTTTCCCCATGAACCTGGAATTACACAGACTCTTCCTCCCTATTTAAATCATTTAACGTTGTGGCAAGAAAAAAGCTTTGTTTGTCATGATAGCCAGATTCTTACAACTTCTTAATTCCTCACACTATAGCTATTTAATAAAATAAATTATAATATTTTTTAAAAAGGTGGTAATTTCACAAATTCTCTGCCCTCTGCTTCTAGCCCTGCAAATCATGAAAACATTCTTTTCTCTTCACTCTCTTCCTATGACCTATCATCTTTTCTCTAAGTGTAATTGTCAGAAATCTAATATCCAAGCAGATGGAGCTTCTGCAATGTTTGAAATTCACCCTACGGTTATGCTAAGTGACAGCTTCACCTGAGTGAAAACAAAACAGCTTCACACCATCTGATTCTGGTTAATGTGACACTCTTTACTTTAAAGTGAATTAACATGAAGTTTCTTACATCACAGGAGTCAAAATTAGGGCCTAGAGAAAGGGTAATGGTAATTTGATTTCATATATTACAGATGCAGAAAGAAAATAATATTTCATTTCCCTTTTACACAAAACAGAAACTATCCTGGACTGAAACCAGAACTCAAAGCAGTGCCAAGAGCTGGAAATCTGGTCCAAAGAAGGGGTTTAGTACATATCTAGCCAAATGTACATCAAAAAAACAATCCCAGATGTAGTAGTAGACAAAAGAAAATGTGTCAGGTAAGACAGCTTTTAAAATACTTAGTTTTTACTTCCTTTGATGATCAAAGTAATTGTATTTATGTAAGACATAAAAAGTGAAATAGGACTTTTTTTATATACTAGTAATTTATCCTGGAACTGATAGCTGATTGGTATGCATTCAGGGAAAGATGGCAGTAAAATTATGAGGATGACCTTCATCTTACGTTACTGAAAGAAAGAAAATAACAACTGCAACTTTAATCACACCTGAAAAATCTAACTAACAAAACTTGTATTGAGATCAAATTGGATGAAAGCTGAGGAGATATTTTGTGCTAGAAAAATTACAGCTCTAAAAAGCTCTTTAGAAAACAGATTTCATTCCATATGAAACACTGTCACTTCAGATTTCTGAAAATGAAAATCTGAATTTTTTCCAAATTCAGTGGCTACTCTGAATTGATTCAGTACCATCAAAAATCTCATCACATAAAATGACAATTTTTTTTAATAGTTCAACTTTTTCATGTATACACATATAATGTCAAAAAATTTTAGACTAAATACTAATAATGCCATATAGCATCTGCAAGCACAGCCTTATAAAATTCAAGGTTTTATATTGATGTGCAATCTGAAAGAAAGTTGAGGCAAACTAACCTTGTTTTAATATCAAATTACTGAAAGGAAACAAATAAAACTACAATTTCAGAATTTTCCCATTGTATATATTATAGAAAATCTGGTTCCTAAAAAATTTTTTGTTTTAATGAATCTCCATTTTCAAAAAAAAAATTTCTTCTGTTGAAAAATGTATTTTTCAGCCATGTTTCTGTTGTCAGAACATAGGTTCCCACTGTTGACAAGATACTCAAAACACATCCTATTAATTCTTATCTATTCATTTAAGTCAGTAAATAGCACATCTCATTGTCAGATTGCTCCAGTCAACAAAATAGGTGGATACACTCTCCTGTCTACATAAGAAATAAATAATAAAAAAAAAAGTAACTTGATTTATTCTGGAGTGATAAGGAACTGAGGTAAATCAATAGAAGTTAAATTAGGACCCTTTCCAGTGCTTCAGGTTCCTTCAATTACACTTCCTTTAGTGTAGTTCGTAATCAAAATGCATAATTTTGATGACTTTAAAGCAGAAATAACTTAAACTCACTGAACTACAGGAACCCCAAATTGAGCCTGTGGAGCTGACCATGTTGAACTTCAGAAAGAGCATGTGTGGCTTGAAATAGAGCATATTGTTCTTTGCAACTCTTACATTTCATAATAAATTTGCTAAAACATATTAATGGGATATTTTGGGGAGATATTCTAAAAGTCAGCAAAAGTCAAACTATTCACAGTACCAAAAGGATTTAAGTGCCTAACTTCTTGTTCCTTTTGAAGATTCCTTTCCCTATCTTACGCTCAAAGAACCTATATTACTTTATAGTAGATCTTTTGTGTTCCTTAATTACTACATGATTTCTTAGGTTAAGATCAATTGACAGTATTTAATTGAAAATTTTCATAGAAAAAAAAAAGGATGCAAAAGTTTGGGACTGAGACTTCAGTACTTCTGATACATAAGGAAAATTTCCTGTTGATCTGCACAACTATAACTTTCCATATTAATATCACCATAATGCTCTTCTCAGATGCTGAGAAAAGCTAGCTGCAACCTTTTCTGTAAAAATAATCTCCTAAAAGAAATATGCTTTCTATGTATTTAGTTAAATTTTTTATGATCATGATGATTTGGTGATTTATTTTTCCTGATTCACAGTCGGTCCTCTTTAGAGAGATATAAAAAAATTGTAGTAGGCAATTATGACTTAAGTCTGCCCTGTGGAAAAACAGTTCCTCTTTCTCAACTTATAATTTAACTAATGTCTTTGTAAGATGGTAATTTCAATATATTAACCATTACACATTTTCATTTCACATATATATATAGTCACTCTGTTAAATTCTTGTATTCTGTGAGATCTTGTGATGAGTACCATTGTCTCTATCTGCTATACATCAAAATACCTTTTAAAAAAAGGAATTTTCTTTCTGCTCACTTCATTGAAAATCTCCTATGACATACTCATATTCAATTATTTTTTGTTTGTCCTGGTATTCTTGGGAGCACTCCTTCTAATTGCCAAACACCCTGCAATGGAGCATGGTACAGAGATCTTTCCAAAAGCTGCAAATAGATTGTTTATGAAAGTTTATAGATTCGGTAAGTTCATATACTGTAGTACAAAGACAACAGTCTAGGTTTTGCCTGACCTACTGGGCCGTAGTTTTCTGTAGAGAAAATGAGTTAAAAGACATCACTGCATTGGCCTAACTATACAGTTTTCAGTTCTTCAGTTTGAGAAGGGACAGTGCTGGGTTTCATAGCATTACCCTATGATCCCTGTACATTCAAAAGGAAAACATCCTATACTGTTGTAGTGTCAATTTTCTTCAAGGAGTAATGCTGTTTTCTTGTAGTAAGAAGGATACCTCCATTTTCACATCATGCAGTCCCACAGGAATGCTCATTGTTTGAAAGGAATGATTTGCATTGAAGAGTAAAGGAATATATTGCTTACCAATGCATACTATTTAGGTTTGGTATTAATAAGCTAAACCAAACCAAAGCAGTTCCTTACGAGCAGCATAGCCCTACCTATGCAACACATGATACACAGGACATAGCGGAAGAGCTGTCACAGAATTTCTGCCAGAAACAATAATATGAATGAATTCACATGGATGTTTTTCAATCCAGTTATAACAAATGTATGTGGCTCTAGCCAGTGTCACATATTTTACATGTATACATTTTTCTCTGTAAAGCTAAAACCTACCCATGTACTCTGCTAATGATTTATCATTTTAAGCAGCTTAAAATATTTCCTCCTAAAGATTTTCAAATCTTTTTCACATACAGATTTTAATTAATTTGAATTTCCTTGGGTTGATTAGGCGTTTGCTTTTCTATTTATAAAAATAGAAAAGTATGTATAGAGACAGAGAATGAAAAGTGTGATTTGACAAGAGGGACCATAAAAGCTCCTAAGGACAGGGCAAATATAACATGTACATAGTATAAACACCTTTTCTGGGAACAAACATATTAACTTTTTCTTTAAAACTGTAATAATTTATCATGTAAGTCTGCTTGTGACTCTATTATCCCATTGATATATGAAGAAGGTGCACGTTAAAATCCCATTAATAGCCTGTGCCATTGATAAAACAGACTCTTTTAGCTTACAAATCACTGCAAGTAAAAACAATCATGCTTCATAGCCTCATTCTGGGAAACATTATTATTTTGTAGTTTTCAACAGAAAGTGCTGTGCAAACATGAAATGAAATAAAGGTCATTGCACTGTAACACCTTAAAGTGTAACAATGGACAGAAAAGCCACATGGCTGTATACACATGGAGGATTTTGTAAAACACTACCATATTATCATATGCTACAAGAGGCTTGTCATCAGGTTTTTACATCTCTTGTAATCTAATCCTACAACAGCAAGTCTGCATATGTTACACAAATTGAGAAGACTTAACAATTCTATTCATTAACAATTACATCATTTTAAACTTTGATTCAATTCTGCCAAAGATAAGATAACAGAAATAGTATTTCTGGTGATGTCACGTAGACAACTCTGATTCAAAAGTAATTTTCTGCTCTTGGACATCTGTGAAGACATTATTGTTAAATTTTAAGGACTTTTGGCAAAGCACCGAAAGAAAAAAATGCACATAGATAACTTTTCTGAATAAATGAGCAGAACAAGAGACAACGGATCTAAGAAGCGTTTAAGTACAGAAAAAAACCACCACATTCAAGGGAAAGAAGAAGAGATAAAGGCTCCAGCATGGGGGCCTCCACAGGCTGCAGTGTGGATATCTGCTCTGACATGATCTTCTTCTTGGGCTGCAGGGAAATACCTGCTCCACCATAGACTTCTCCGTTGGTTGCTGGGAAATCACTGCTCTGGTGCCTGGAATACCTCCTCCTCTTTCTTCTTCACTGCCTTTGGTGTTATTAGTGCTGATTCTGACTTCTTTTTTTCCCTCATTCCTCTGCCTATGCCATGTTTTTGCCCTCTCTTAAATATGTTTTCCCAGAGGGGCCACTAGCACCACTGATGGGCTCGGTTGTGGCTGTGGTGGTGCTACTGTGCAGCCAGCTGGAACAAACTGTAACTGACTGTGCCCGGCATGGGGCAGCCCCTGGGCTCCTCTCACGAAAGCTCCTGCAGCCGTCCCCTGTCAACACCTTGCCACCCACACCCAATATCAAAGAATCATAGAATGGTTTGGTTGAAATGGACCTTAAAGATCATCTCGTTCCAATCCCCCTGCCATAGGCAGGGACCCCCTCCACCAGACCAGGCTGCGCCAAGCAACCTGGCATTGAACACTTCCAGGGATGGGGCACCTACAGCTTCTCTGGGTAACCTGTCCCACAGCCTCACCACCCTCACCATCAAGAATTTC
>NW_009602140.1:0-207 GCF_000690535.1 Cariama cristata
CGGGAGCGAAGAGGCTGCGGTCGCGGGGTGGCGAGCTGTGGCAAGCGGAGCGAGGGAGACGCTCTGCAAACCCCTCTCTCAGACGGGAGGGGGTTTTAAAGCCGGTCCACGAGGCCCCGGAACGCGGGGCTTTGTACAGCCCTTGCCTTGGCGAACAGCGATAGAGCCCGGTGGGCACTTGCAGCTCAGACGAGGCCAAACGAACAC
>NW_009602140.1:269-7231 GCF_000690535.1 Cariama cristata
GGCTCCCGGGTCACCCCCGGGAGTTACTGACTCAAGATAATGGGGAGCCAGAGTAAGGCAACGTCCGAGGGGTGAGTGCCAAGAATAGCAGTCAGTTACTGGTAATGAGGAATGCAATGCAGACATGCTCGTTTTTGTTGGGAGCTTGTTGAACTCCAGTGTACTTGAAGATTATTATTTCAGTGGAATTTGTAACATATAGTAGCAAGTTGAAGCTTGGACATGTCTTTCAATAAGCTCTGTCTTACAGCACTCGACATCTCTGATGGAACAGGTTTATGGAGGAGACCTTTGAGAGATCTGTCTGCGTAGGTCAACTAGAAGAGTTAGGACCCAAATCTGTGCTGTATTTCAGGGCATAGTAATGAAGCATTCATTTGTTAAGTGGGACTCTCTTAATGCTGCTTTAAAATATAAAAATATATATGATAAGACATGATTCTGCCACCTTCAGGTTAAAGTAACACTTTTTTTTATAAGTACATCTACTGACTTCTTTATGAAAACAAGTTTGGGTAATTGGGCCTGTGGCAGATATTCCAGTATTTCTACAAAGGTTAGATGTATTATCATGATGAAAGATTTTCCTTATTGGTACAAAATGCGAGATACACAGACTTTGTGAATTAATTCTTTGACAGCCTGTTAACACTTCCCAAATTAAAGCACATCAGTGGATTTTTGGTTTGGTTTTAAAAGCCTGGTCCTTTTTCTTCAGAAGGTGGAAACTTGACTTTGGGGAGGTATAGGATGTAGCAAGCAATTAGTGATTAATGTGTCCCAAAAATGTTTTCATTCTTTGATGACTGGAAATATTAAGCTCTTTGAAGAGAAATGGTGTCTTACTGTCTCCAGCTGATTTGCAGAATCACACCAGCACTTCTTTATAGACCTCTTCGTTGTACGCCATGCTCATGTAAGTTTGTGCCAGACTTCCCTTATGTTGTTGATCTGGCTCATGAAGCTGAATGCTGTAATTGCAAAGGGCTGTTGTAAGAATTTCAGACCTTACACTGAGCGAAGTGATTCAGTGGTGCTTTTGTGAAATAACAAGCAGATATACAGGTGTGTTGCCTAGGTAGGAGCATCCCAAAGGTCTGCCCCCACCTTTCGTTCTGGCTGGGATGGCGTGGCGTACAGAAGGGTGCAGCTTCAGAGTCTCTCACTTGCAGGGGGCTACATCCTCTTCTAGCAGTGCTTCCTATGCTAGCTGCTCTTATGAAAATTCTTTAATTGGTGTAGATTACTTTATATTCTCAAAGCAATCTTTGTAAAGGCAAGAGGCAAGTATGGTAAAAAATTTGGAGGAGCTCAAAATAGTCCTTAGAATGTGAATGTTCCCTGAGTTAGAAGGTCCTATTTTATGAGAATATTAGTGCCCTACAAAGCCAGTCCTTTTTGTAAGTGCAGAGCATATGGCTTACAGATATTAATAAAAAGAATCAAAGTATTTGAAAAAAAAGGAAGAGAAAAGCATTGAAGAAGTATATTATCAACTCATTGAAAAGTAATTGGGAAATAGAGCAAGGTTGGGTCCTACTAAGGATGTTCTTTAAAGTTTCGTTTCTGGTTTTTAAAAGTTTTTTTCTTCAAAATTAGAGGAAAAGATACTAAAATCTCAGCTTTTTGTGAATACCTGTGTATTGAAGTCATCAATTTCAGTAGAATCTGCCAACTCTTATTTTTCAGTATGGTAAACATAAGGCAATCTACCTTAGACTTCACTTTTAATGGCTCTCTAAATAATTCTACTGTATTTACCTCCACTTGCTTATATTGCTTTCATTACTTTGAGTGTTGTTTGAATGCATTTTAGCTTTAATCTCATTTATATTACCCACCTGGTGATCTCTGTGCCAAGTGATTTCGTATTGCTTCACAAAGGCAATAAAAATGAATACATTAAAATGTGTTTAACTTTTGCCTCCTTCTCTTCTGAAATCTGAGATGAAACTTAACAATGGTCTTTTCTTTGAAGATGAGATTTCCTGGCATAGAAAAATAAAATAACTTTTAAACTTTATTTTGTGACTTATGCTGTAACCTCCTAGTGTGAAGTGCAGAAAAATAAACACAGCACACACTAGATGCTGTCAAGTACCAAGCTTCCTGTAAGACCAACTTCACTGGGTTGAATAAGTATTTCTCATCTTGCATGATTGGGTATCTACTTTAATGACTGATTAAAAACAGAGTATTCTGGATGTTCTTTATTTCATAAAAGATCACTTCTTATAGTGTTTTTGTGGGACATAAAACTGTGTGAGGTTTTCCTTAGCTTGCAAATCCTTTCTTTAAATCTACAGACTTCTGCAGACTGAAGTCCCAGTTTAAGCATTTGGAAATTAGGTACATGCTAAACAACTACATTCAGACCTTTGATGTGAAAGTTATATGAAAAGATTTGTTTGGTCTGTGGTTACAGTCTCCTGATAATGTATTTGGGCTTCCTTGTATGCAGGAATAAACTTAATTTAATGTCCTGAGCTCTTGCATTGTGGCAAATGTATCTTGAAGATTTTCATTATCCTTGTTTGTCTGAGCTATGCAGGCAATCACTACCTGCCATTTATAGATACAGGAGAAAATATTGTTTGAATCTGTCCTAAAAGCTTTTGTGTCATGCAATCCTCTTGCTTAAACTTCCATAATACAATAATATTGTTGCTGGCAAACTGCTATAATAAATATTAAATCATAAAGGTCAGTAGCATATATCTTGACAAAGTATTTTAGATAGATAGAAAGATTGATTCCAGGCTTTGAGCTGTTTGCTTTGAGCATCATTTACTTTTTTTTTTTTTTACCACAGATACTTATTTTCTTTTTCCCTCTTTTTTAGGCAAAACAAAATGCCACCCTTCCCTTTATTCTCTAGCGTGTATAAAAGCACAGACTGCATCAGACACTGGAGAGTTGTGTGGAGATTTTACTTTGCAAATGGAGCAGCATGCTGGCAGCAAAAAGGATGAAAGTCTTTGAAGAGCTCTTTTGAGGATAGAAATCAACACATGATCTCCTTCAGGCTACAATCTTATTTATTGTTATTTCCAAGATTTTTTCCAAACGCTCACCAAGATAAATTAAAATTTAAAAAAAATCCCAGTGAGCTGTGTATATATATTATACAGATATGTAACACAGCTATAGTTAATGCACTTTTATACCTCAATATAATGCAAAAATACTACAAAACAAATACCTTTACATTGGAGGCTTAATTTTATGCAGGAGAATGGAAATGTGCCACAAATCCAGTTACCTCAGCTAGCACCCTTAGCAAAACTTTAACTCCCGTATGCAATAAATGCTCTCCGCAGACTGCAGATGAGGTTGGCTTTTAGGGGCACTGCCGCTGATATAGTGCCTTTCCTGTGAATGACAGATGTTCTTGTCTAGCTCTGCTAGGCCAATACTTACAGAATAAAACAATAAATCATATCCATGTTTTGAAGAAAAATTATTTGTAGCATTGTATTACACAGAGTGATGTCATATTTTACATACTGTTGAGAATGATTTCTAAAAAGACATAGTTTCAGAACAGAAACTATGTATCTATCTTATCTATTTGTGTGTTGCTATCCTACCTATACATTAGTCTTTGTATCTTAAAGCGTAAGAGAAATCTGACATGGCTGAATACATGTACGGGTGACTACTGGTGCCCCGGTGCAGGTAATTCAGTTAGTTGTTGTTAATCTGAATGTGCCAATTCAAATAACTGTCCTTCAAAAATTATCTGCATTTCTCCTAAGGCTTTTTGTGTGCCTTTAAATAACCTTACTCCT
The DNA here is from genome assembly GCF_000690535.1 of Cariama cristata. Lineage (NCBI taxonomy): Eukaryota > Metazoa > Chordata > Aves > Cariamiformes > Cariamidae > Cariama > Cariama cristata. The sequence goes on from NW_009602140.1 coordinate 4,061, forward strand.
GCCCTTTTGCCTCTGGGATCTCTACATAGGTCTCACTGAAAGGTTGGGGTTTTTCATGTACTTACCATTTTTTTTCTTTTTTTTGAGAAAAAAAAAATTATTGGATGTCTATGTTAATAATGAAAGGAGACTTGCAAAAAATGTTAAGTAGATTTGAACTAGACCTTAGACTCCATCATTAAATTGTCTCCTAAGAATTTGGTGTAGGAAAACAGTGCTTTGACATTCATTGTTGGCACTTAATTACATTAAGTGGTGACTGATGGTAGATCCCAGCTCACCACTAAATTCTGCCATATTTACAGAGAGACCTGGTGAGTCAGCTGCAGATATGGTCTCTTGTGAGATGCGTCACTCGAAAAGGTGAATTGACAGTAAACGTTAAAATATTTTGAGAAAGTCTAGCAGTAGTCCTTTCTGCTTGTTGGAGGGTTGTGCTGCTGCTACATTTTAAGTATTTAAGAAGTACTTCTATTCCTCAATTTCAAGATAAAACTACTAAATAATCCAAGATTTCAGAAAACTCACCACAGGCACACTGAAAAGAAAGGAGGTCAGGTGTTTTGTTGTTACGAAACCTTGAAAGAAGAATAGCTATAGACAGAGGAGATCCAAGGAGGTAAAGGGAGAAGAGCAGTGATGCCAAATTGTCCTTTGCATATATATCCCTAACTGACTATACATATAAATGATTGTTTGCCTAGAACAAGACAAAGTCTGCCAGCAAAGTCCACTGAACAAACAACCATTGTTTAACTAACCTTTAGAGGCCATTTATTCTATGCTAACATTGGGTTTTAAAGGTAACTGTGTCCAGAAACACATGAACAGAGAGGCAATTCTTGAAGCCAGAGCAAATCCTGCTGTGGCAACTGTGTATAAATAAGCAGATTTATGTTTTAAAATGTGGGAAACAAGCACTGAAAAATAAGCCATAGAAAAAGTGGCAAATTTAGCTGTGATTTATCTAGAGGTAAATTTGCCAGTGTTGTGCCAAGCTTAAAGCACTTTTTTTATGGGTTGAGTCACGCATCCACACCTTCTGAAAGTCCAAATAGCTGGATTTGTCATGGACTAACTCATAGTGGGTTTCTTACAAGCTAATAATTATACACAGGCAATGCAAAATATTACAAAGTTTAATATTCCAGACAAGGATGTAGCCTCAGAATGAACATTGGGGGAGATTATTCAGCCACAAATACATAATGTGACCGAGAGTGTGTGTGTGCTACAACAAGCGGTGGTGGGATGCAGGATGGATGCCAGCTCTTGCTTTGCTTCACTCAGAAAAATCAATCATCTGTTCAAAATTAATGAAAAACAATGAAGTTACAACCCTGGTAAGAGAGACAGTGAAAGAAATGAAATGGTTCTATTAATATTTACTTAGTACTTTAGGTTTATTACCGAGTATTTAAATACTAACTAACTGAGCTTTGCAACAGCAGTGTAAAGAAGATAAGGCATTTTTTCCCCATTTCTAACATGTTCCACAGAATCTGGTAAACTCTTCATTTCTCTAAAACTAAAAATGAAGATAGCCAGTTGTCAAAATAGAACTAATTGGATAATCTGCCAAAGTCACCATAGTATTGCAACTTTATTGAACTATCAGTCACTAAGACTCTGAATTTTAGGAGAGCAAACTTTCAGTTGTTCAAGGATTCAGTGGATGAGACCCTTTGGGAAATTGCCCTCAGGGATACAGGGACAGAACAGAGCTGGCAGCTGATGTTTTTCTTAGAGCACAAGAGCTTTTGATTCCCACGTGTAAGAAATCAGGCAAGGAAGACAGAAGCCCTACATGGTTGAGTGAGGACCTCCTGGTCAAAGTGAAGTGTAAGAATGAAATGCACAGGCAGTGGAACCAGGGACTTGAATCCTGGTAATAATATAGGGACACTGCACAGATGTGTACGGGTGCAATCAGGAAAGCTATTTGGCGAGGAAAGCGAAGGACAATAAGAAAGGCTTCTACAGGTATGTTGGTCAGAAAGGAAAGTTAAAGAAAATATAGACCCCCCAAAAAATAAGACAGAGGAAAATTGACAACTGGCAGGGAGAAGGCTGAGGTACTTGATATTTTTGCCTCATTTTTGACTGGCAATCATTCTTCCTACATCTCTCAAGTCCCTGAACCTCAGGGCAGAGACTGGGCAAACAAAGTCCCTCCCATCTTAAGAGAAGACCATGTTCAAGATCACTTGAGGAATCTGAACATGTACAAGTCTATGGCACTCAAGGAGATGCATCCCAGGGGCTGAGGAAATTAGCAGACATAGTTGCTAAGCCACCATCCATCACATTTGTAAGGTCATGGTCATGGCAACCAGGTGAGGTCCCTAGTGACTGGAGAAAAGCGAGTATCACACCCATTTTTAAAAGGCTAAAAATGAAGACCCTGGGAACTATTGATGAGTCAGCCTCACCTCGCTGCCTAGTAAGATAAGGAACAGATCCTTCTGGAAGTTATGTTGAAGCATATGGAAGACAGGGAGGTGATTATAGACAGTAAACGTAGCTTCACCAAGGGCGAATCATGCCAGACTAATCCAGTGGCCTTCTATGATGGAGTGACTGCATCAGTAGACAAGGAAAGAGCTACTGATATATCTACCTGGACTTCTCTAAGGCCATTGATGGGGTCCCCCACAACATTCTTACCTCTAAATTGGAGAGATACAGATTTGATGGATGGACTGTTAGATGGAAAAGGAATTGGCTTGATGGCCACATCCAGACTTACAGTCAATGGCTCAGTGTCCAAGTGGAAACCAGTAATGACTGGGGTCCTTCAAGGGTCCATACTGGGACCAATACTATTTAACATCTTCATCAGCAACATAGACAGCGGGATTGAATGCAACCTCAGCAAGTTCGCAGCTGACACGAAGCTGAATGGTGCAGTTGACACACCTGAGGGATGGAATGCCTTCCAGAGGGATGTTGACAGACTCAAGGAGTGGGCACATGTTAACCTCATGAATTCAAGAAGGCCAAATGCAAGGTCCTGCAGCTGGGTCAGGGCAATCCCCAATATCAATACAGACTGGAGGATGAATGGATTGAGAGTGGCCCTGCAGAGAAGGACTTGGCAGTACTGGTAGATGAAAAATTGGGTATGAGCCGACAGTGTGCCCTTGCAGCCCAGAAAGCCAGTTGTATCCT
>NW_009602141.1:0-9882 GCF_000690535.1 Cariama cristata
TGGACAAGGGAGAGAATATATAACAAAAGGGTTGTGGGTTCAGATAAGGACGGGGAGAGAACACTCACCAATTACTGTCACAGGCAAAACAGATTGAACTTGGTGACATTAGTTTAATTTATTACCAATCAAATCAGAGTAGGATAATGAGAAATAAAAAACAAATCTTAAAACACCTTCCCCCACCCCTCCCTTCTTCGCAGGTTTAACTTCACTCCCTATTTCTCTCCCTTGTCACCCATCCAGTGGTGCAGGGGGACAGGGAATGGGGGCTCACACATTGTGTCTGCCACTTTTTCGTCCTCAGTGGGAGGACTCCTCACAATCTTCGCCTGCTCCAGCATGGGGTTCTTCCCATGGGAGACAGTCCTCCACAAACTTCTCCAACGTAAGTCCTTCCCACGGGCTACAGTTCTTCACATACTGCTCCAGTATGGGTCCCCCACAGGGTCACAAGTCCTGCCAGGAGCCTGCTTCAGCACAGGCTTCCCATGGGGTCCCAGCCTCCTTCGGATATCCCCCTGCTCCGACGTGGGGTCCTCCCTGGGATGCAGGTGGGGATCTGCTCCAGCATGGACCTCCATGGGCTGCCAGCGGACAACCAGCCTCACCGTGGGCTGCACCAGAGGCTGGCGGGGAATCTCTGCTCCGGGCCTGCAGCACCTCCTCCTCCTGCTGCACTCACCGGGGGGCTGCAGAGTTATCTCTCTCACACATTCTCACTCCTCTCTTCTGTGGCTGCAATTGCTTTTGTGCAGTAACTTTTCCCCCATCTCAAATATGTTATCCCCGAGGCACTACCCCCGTGGCTGATGGGCTGGGCCTTGGCCAGTGGTGGGTCCGTCGTTGGGTCCATCGGACATGGGGGAAGCTTCTGGCAGCTTCTCACAGAAGCCACCCCTGTAACCCCCTGCTACCAAAATCTTGCCACACAAACCCAATACACAAGTTTACCCAAATTAATTTATCATAAGTAATGTTAAGCTAATCGGAAGACTTCCTTCAGCTAGATCCCCAGAAATTTAAGCTCTGTTGAACATGTGTCTCTAATACTGCATGAAAAAGCTTGCAGCATCACTGCCTTTAATGAGTCTTTCAGGAGGCAAAGTGATCTTTAAACCCGCCAATACTTATCAACTCTCTTTGGAGCATGAATTGTTGTGTCATTATGTTTCTATTTAGGAACTGGGGAATAGAAGGACATGAAAAGTGATTTTTTTAAAAAAAGTTTTTTAATTAAAATACTGAACCAAATCCTTGCTAAGAGTGAATCCATGGAGCTCGAATAACCATTGAATTATGTCAGTTAACATCTGCTGTAGTGGTCCATTAAGTTTACGTAAAGCTGATGAGGTTTAACCACTGAAACAGACCTACCAGCTGGGTTACACACAAGTGCTTTGACATGCAACTTTCATTTACAATCAAATCCCGCTGTTCACTTGTTATAATTCACATAGTCTTTAGACAGCCAGTGGGGATGCCCTTAGGCTATATTTTACTACCTCTAACAGTTAGGCCTGCATTATTAGAACCAAAAGGCTCAAACCAATTGTCCCCTGATCTCTTCTACTATCAACAGTCACCTGACCAGTCCCACTGCCCTTCCTGAAGAACCACTTAAACCAGACTCATCTAACAGAAGGAATGAACATTCAGGCAGTATGGAGTTTGGCTTTGAATTAAACCTCTTGACTTAAATTAATGCTTTTGCATAGATAAGTTCCGAGTTGCACCCAGGGCCATCTCTCTTCCTTTTTCCTCAGTAAGAATGCAGTAGCCTAACTTAAGGTGACCTGATTCACATGTATATTAAAGTGTCTTGGCAGAGTTTTGCCTTATGAGTTCTATAAGGCCCTACTTTTGGTGAATTACAGTTTTAACTAATTTGAATTAAAGCATTATCATTGTGCTGCTAGCACAAAGTTAAAAAGAGAAAGAAAACTGCATGATAAAAAGTTGCATGTAGACATTTAATTTTCCAAAGCTGCATGTATCGTAGAAAATTTGTGGACAAAGTCTAGAAAATGTTTATGTATTTACGAATTCTGATGAACTTTTGTTTGTAGTGCAACGGGAGATCTGAAAATAACTTATCAAAGGTGGTATTAATGCAGCAATGCATATCCATATCCTGCTGTTTTTTGGAAGAGACTTTGCTTAGGTTAAACATCTTAAGCTTTTGTTGAAAAGTGATAGAGACTGAGGAGCAGTTCAAAATAGGCATTGAATTTTCTGTCAGGTAGCAAAATAGATAAAGGCCTGAGACAGCTTTTCTCCCAATTTACAAGAGTAACACCAGCAAAGTCAGTGCAGTTACAAGGAAATGATAGTGGATCTAGCAAGAAATCCTTCTATTTTTCTATTCATTTATCTCAATATTTATTCCTTGTGTCTAATCCCAAGGATTGTACTATTCTTCCAGTTTAGGAATTCTAATTATAAATGAATAAGTTTTATGTTTTTGAAGATGTGCTATAATTCTTCGTGCTTCACAGCACCTTGTGCCTTCTACTAACATGTGAAAACATTGTTTCTTCTTGAAAAATGCAACACAACTTTTATACAACAAATTCACATTTGCAGATAAAGAGTACATTAGAACTTTAATCACTTCAGTATTTCAAAACTGCTTTATTTCAGTTTGCATTTAATGAGACAGTCTACTGCATGAGATAGTCGATAACATACCATACAAAGTTGTAGATTCATAGCTAACAGTTCCAGTGATCAAAATATTAGGGCACAATGGCTTGGTAGTAGCCACTGGAAAGCAATTAGTATATTTATGTTCCAATCAAATAAAAGAATGTTCTTCTCCTGCGTTCCCTCAACATAATGTAGAAAACACTAGTGCACTGGGTGCATTAGCTACCAGAAGTATACTTGTTCTAGCACTCACCGTTGGCACTACTTTGGTGATTAATATTCACATAGAATAATCCCACCAGCTGTTAACTATCTAAGTAGGCCTTGCTCATGAGAATAGTCTCATTAAATTCTCTGAAACTCTTCAGGTAAGGAAGGATTGTAAGTTCTGTGCCTATTTTTTATAACTACCTGATGATAAAATTAAAAATTAAAGATCTAAATAGTATAACAGTTGTCTTTAAAAAAAAAAATCTACCTAAGTGCATGATATCTGAATGCTACAGATATAACTGCTCCTTGGAGTCTGTCAATAATTCTTAAAAAAAGATCTGTGTGCCTTTTGTAAGTCACTTGTGAGTAGTTGAGTATAAGGGCATGTCAAAGCCATGTTACTGATGGTCTGCTGTTAGTGGTAGTTGGAAATCTATCTTTTTTTTAGATTCTTGGGGTAAGATGTCATTTTTCTTGAAATTATTCTTGCTGTTGGCTCAAAACTAAATCAAGATGTGCTGTGTGGAATAAACTCTGAAAGTCAAAATGTGTATATACATATAAATGTATATATTTCAACCTCTCTCAAATTAAACAAATCAGAAGACAGTAATTTATCTAATTTAATGCATCTATTTAGAAGTATCAAAATAGAAGACAAGCTTTTGTGTTATACAGCTCATCAGATTAGTTTCCTGATACTCTGGATCTAAAGACTTTGTTTATGTGAGGAGTCAAGTGAAGTGTTCCTTCAAAAGAACAAACGGTATTGGTAAGAGTGTTTTTGAGAGCTCTTACTGAATGTTGAATCACTTGTAAATCAAAACAGCAGCTATGTAAAATAAAATCCAACAACTATAGCTAATAAATGACATAATAATAACATGAATTTGAGATGGAGGGGACTTCTAAAAATTCTTCCAAATACTTGCAAGGATTCATAGGTGGTTGGTTACATCTTTCTGTGCTCTCATGCATGCATTTTCAAAAACTTATCTAAGTTTTCCAGATATTACAGCTCATCTAATGAAAGATATCACCTTTTCCTGTAAATATTGAGCTATAGATAGATGGAATTGACCACAGTTGTTTCCAGTAAAGCTTTTTTTTTGATGAGATTTGACAAAAATATTTTTCTGTGCATAGTGAATTTACTGGTTTTCTACAGATAACGCGAGGTCTGGCTGGGATGGAGTTAATTGTCTTTATAGAAGCTTGTATGTTGCTGTGTTTTAGATGTGTGACAAAAGCAATGTTGGTAACGCACTATTTTTCAGCTATTGCTGAACGGTGTCTGCAGCATCAAGGCCTTCTCTGTTTCTCACTCTGGCCCCCCAGTGAATAGGCTGGAGGTGTGCAAGAGATTGGGAGGGGACACAACCAAGCAAATGACCCCAACTAACCAAAGTGATATTCCATGCCATATGACATCATGCTCAGCAATAAAAACTGAGGAAAGAAGAAGGAAGGGGGAGACATTCAGAGTTAATCGTGTTTGTCCTCCCAAGTAACTGTTAGACATGATGTAGCCCTGTTTTCCTGGGGATGGCACAACATCTGCCTGCCATTGACAATTAGTGAATTAATTCACTTATTTTGCTTTGCGTCTGCACACAGCTTTTGCTTTACCTATTAAACTGACTTTATCTCAACCCACGAGTTTTGTCATTTTTACCCTTCTGATTCTCTCCCCCATCCCCCTGAGGGGGAGTGAGTGAGTGGCTGTGTGGAGCTTAGCTGCCTACTGGGGTTAAACCACAACAATGGAAAAAAATTATCTTTGTAATAGGAAATTTTGAGCTTTTATACTTCAGTGAAAAGTCAACTTTTCGTGGACAGTTTGATGGAATAGAATGTCTAGGGGGAAGGTACACAAAAATGGCAGATGAGGTTATCATAATTTCCTTACAGAAGCAAATGTGAACATACTTTGACAGTAAATACAGCATCTGAACTAAACGTGATGATTGCATTTAGAATTGTTTTCTTTTTATTTGCATGATTTTAAAACTGCACAGCTTGAAATGGTTTTTGTAGTCTTTCAGCACTTCATGTGCCTTTGTAACAGGTAAATGCATAAGACTGAGAGCTTGTACAAGTCCGAGAGACTATCCTTTATGGTTTTAGGGATTACAGAACAGTTTCTTAGCTGATGCAAATTGACTTAATCAGATCAAGCTGATATATATCTCCAGAAATTTGAAACCTTAAAGTTTATCTCTCTTTTCAGCCATTTCAGTCCAGTTTGGCAAAAATTTCTCCCTCACAATTCTGCCAATAGATGTCAGTGTCAGGCTACCTAACAAAATTACTCCAGCAAGTGCTTATACCACAATCTCATTAAAGCATTTCCTCTTAAAAAAGGCCTTCTTTTATTCAAGATAATTTTTTTCCTTTTCCCTCTCTCCAGAATTTCTGTTTGGGAAGTGCTTGTAAAGACAGCATATTTTTAATATGCTGCCAGTAATTTGTGGGTATTGGGGAAGATACTCACCGATCAAGAATTCTGGTAAGTTTATAAGATGTATGCTTTTTCCCAAATGAAATACTGCATAATCAATCTCTTGAATCTCTTTTTAATTTGAGTGATTAATTTATTGTTAGGGCAAGGGAGGTACTGATCACATGGGACACTCTCCAGAAATATGTAATATCTTCTGCATAGCCAGGAGAAATTCATCAGTTTTAACAGCACCTTTCATTTGCATTTCATATTATTCCACCACTCCATTTCCCAATTAATCCTTCACCCTGATAAATCAAATATTTGACAAAAAAATATTTTCAATATTATTGATAAAACACTGTTCGAATGTGTAGGTTTTGTTTCCATGGACAAAACAATGTGCTTCCGGGTACTCCATTATGCAATATCAGACTGCACAGTATGTTTATTATTGTAATAGCACTAAAATTTAATGATGATGAAGATGTATTTACAAAGTATGTATGTTAATTAAGCAGTGAAAAAACAGAAGAGTGCTGTTGCATATCTACTCCAGATTCATTCTATTGCTTTTGTCTTGAAACAAGGTTTTAAGTGGTATGTAAATTTCTGTATTGATCTGTGAGGGGAAAAAAATCTTTACATAGTTTAATCTTAAAACTACTTAGCATAAAATGCCTTGGGTTTTCTGCAGTTTCATATGTATCTATGAACCAGGGACTACACATCACTAAAGGCATTGAGAGTTACAGTAATTAGACTTACAATTTGCACTAGGTAGATGACACCTTCAAATAGGGATAGGAGGAGGAGATAGAGAAATACAGAGATTGTATTTACAGAATATATTGTCCAGAGATGTCTATCTGAGGTAAAGTGCTTTCACAAGATTATGCAGTAAAAGTTATAAGTAGTCCCTTGTTCAATTTTAGATGCTAATTTTAGTGATTCCTTCTTTAAAAAATAAAACTACATTTAGAGGTGTATAAATTATGTGTACTTGGTGTTTTGTAGGCAGACAGAAGCTTTCTGTATTCATGGCTGCAAGCTGAGCTGTTGGAATTTTATTTAGCCTGAGCTAAAAGTCTTTCTAGTAAATCCTTCAGCTCAGTGGTACCTAACAGGTAACAAGACTTTCACTGAGTGCAGAGTGTGGGGACAGTGGGATCACGTTTGCCACCATTTACACCCATCTGTGACCAAGTTTGAATACCTTACTTGCTCTTCTCTCTCCAAGTCAGAGCAAAAATAACTAGTGTAAAGAAATAAAGGATATTAATCCCTTAGTGTAATTTGCTTAGCATTAGTAGCTAAATGTGCTGAAGCATTAGACTGTAAGCTGTGAACTTTCACATAGATATGCTGAACTTTTCTCTAGTTAAGTAAAAGGAGGCCCCAGAGCCAGTTCCAGCAGGAAGATAAGGAAGCAAGTAAGGCCGCTACACTCATCAGCAGAAGATGCAACCTTAGAGATAAGAATAGAAATGGGTCGCCTAGAGACAATGAACGGACTCAATGAGGAATGGGAAGATCCCCAGACCCTAATATTACTACTGGTCAGAACTGTTATGGGAGAGCTGGGGAATTTAGATTGTAAAGGTATTTGCCCAAGGATTTCTTTGTTCAGGGTCCCTCTGCTGAGGCACCCAGCTTGAGCTGTTTCTACTGCTGTACCACTCAAATAAATTACCTTGTTGGACTTAAAGCCTGAGACTCTGCTACAGGATACCTGGGGTGAATAGGCTTCTTTAACACTGGAGCTCAGTAACAGGTATGTATTGACAGCACCTTCGTACCTTCCTCCCTTCTCCTCTTCAGCATTTCTCAGGGAGAAGTCACATCTGGGGAGGTGAGGCTGTAGCAGTATTTAGTGTGAATAGTTTGAATGGTTTCACAATAAGAAAACAGAAATACTGTCACATGAAATGTAGTTACAGTTATAGGGCTACACCCAAGAAACTTCTGAAACAGAGGTGGAGAAGAGGGATAAAACAGCATGAAAATTTATAACAGTGAAAGAGTCATCTTGGAGTGGAAACAGCAACAGTCAAAATGTGATTTGACACTGCCAAAAGTCATCCCACTATAGCTTTGCTATATCTGCTGGACACTGTAAGAAGGCAGGACCTTGCTCATGGGGCAGCACACAGGGACCCACCTGTGAGCATCTGTGATTCCTGGGGGATTTTGTCACCGGCGTGTGTGTCAGGGTGGTATGGGGAGCAGTAGGAGTAGACATGAAAGTGGTACACCCACATCTCCTGCAAAGGGTGTGCCAGGAGGGGAACCCTCACTGCCTGAAGCTGGGATGGGCTAACACATGGCCAGGGGTGAGCGAGGCAGGCATTTATCACTCTGTGTGTTTGTATACGATCACAGCTTTTTAGCATTATCCATAGAAGGGTGTTTCAAAATTGGTAGATGCTTATTAACATTTTCAACGTGTTTAATACTGTGGTTAGCCTGTTGCTGATATTGATCTGGAAAGTATAGTTCACTGTCTACATGTCGTTAAAAAATCAATAAACCTCTTTGATCCTGATTTGGTTTAAAATCGATGAACTTAGCAGGTTTTGCCTGCAACAGTTCCTGCCCCCAGCTCCCCATTTCTATTGTTCTATTCAGTTGCCTTGCAGTTGATTCATCCTTTGTCACAATAGAAGAGATAAAATCTTTAACATGTACACAGTGATAGTTGTGTGAAAACAATGGAAAAAATCACGCTGAAACCAGACCAGACACCAACATTTCTTCCGTGTTGGATCTACTTTGAAGCTTGATCTACTATGCACTCACCATCAACAATTGCTCTGGTTACTGGATACCCAAAAAATCTGTGTGCTGCCTTGTATCTTAGGAATAGAAACCCCTCTGCAGTAGGAATGATAGCTGAATTTTTAACTACATTTTTCAGATTGCTTACCTATAGTGCTTATGAGACTAAATTATCAGCCTGCTAGGAGGCAATCTCACCTACTGCTGTTTGGCTATTTGACTGGGTGGCACAGGCTGTGTGCATTCATTCTCGATTTTCCTGCCCTTACATTTTGGAAAGTTACCAGTTAAAATACAAAGTCAGTCAGGGCTTGCTCCATCTTTCTCTGGTGATTTTGTGGCAGCCTTGTGTAATCCAAGGTTTGTAGTAAGAGATTAAAATTGCAGTGTGCAGAATGTATGATGTTCTACCTGAGGCTGGAGTGTGCTTCCAATCTTTTACTTTTTCCATTCCCTAAGTTGGCAATGTGTGGTTATCCCAGCTAATAATAATTAGAATGCTGGATAGGCAGCTTTCCAGGAGCTTTCTCGGGATACATTGACAGTACCTAGATATGCCCATGATAGACTTTTTGTATTAAACTCACTGAAAGTTCCCATTAGGAAAAAAAAAAGGTAAATTCTGACTGTGCTGAAGACACAAGATCTACACTCATTAATGTTAGTTTAGCATCCATTCCTTCTCTGGAGCTTCTAGTATGAAAGTCAGAGAATTCAGAAGTTGAAAGACTTTCCCTCTTTCACAGGATGGGAGGAATAACAGCCTGGCTTTTCAGATGTACAGTTTCTAACAAGGTTCAGTGTCCAAAATCAGTTGCTTTCCTTCTTAAAAACCTCTAGTACTAGTGGAAACCTAAGTGAAGAATAATCAGGACTTTGCATATTACCACCTCTGAATCCCCCATTTCCTTCTGACTCCCCCCTTGGCAGTCCATCCCTCAGAGTTTTCCTGCAAACCTAGAATAAACTGTGGGTTACTGGGGTTCACAGATGAGAGAGGCTACGCTGATGATTCTGACAAGAGCAGTCTTAACATATCATAACACAACAGGCTTACAGCTTACACTGGAGTTTTTTAAATTTCTTTCCAGGTATTCATGCATCCTACTTAATTGGAAAGTACCAAACTAATGTAGATTGATTTGACAGAGTATAGTAGAGAATGTATTTCTACTTCCATGCCTTTCTGCACCTGTTATCCTAAACTGCCTGACATGTTTTTTGATTCTACTGAAATAAGCATTTGGGAAGGCTTTTGCTTTTATGGACTAAATATTTTGTGTAAGTTTCCCAAATGAATTCTTCCAATGAGTCAAATGCAAATAGCCCTCATTTTGATCAAGTCTTCAATTAAGAATGTGAGGGCATGAGGAAGGAGAGTGTCTCCTCCCTTAAGAGCATTTGGCCAAAGGAGCCATAAATGAGAACACAAAAAGACAAACCCAAACCCAGTTGCTCAGGGGACTGGTGGATAAGGGCTCAGCATCAGTATCTGGAGCAGGACCATGAGTCACAGCCCATGTGCTTGGTGGTGGCTTCTCGGGGCAGGGTGAGGGTCTGTATGTCTCTGAAACTGCATGTGCGTGTGTATTCACCAGCACATTGTGGGGTACCCATGGGATGAGTGAGTGAGTGTTACATGCTTGCTGGTAAGTAGGGGACCCATGGGGTGGGTCAGAGGGCTGAGACCTGGGCAGGGGTATGGGGAGACGGAGGGGCCATGCTGGTGGACTGGGCTCCAACATCTGGAGGAGGTGGTAGGAGGGAATTATTAGTTTTCCCTGTGGGGTTTGAGCCCA
>NW_009602142.1:0-14190 GCF_000690535.1 Cariama cristata
AGCCCAAATGATTCTATGATTCTATGAAGGTGGTCTTCTGCCCTGCTTGCCTGACTTTCGCCACAATGGGATTGCCAGCTCCTGTGCTTCTAAAAGGTGGTTCTTAAAGACTGACCAGCTCTCATGGATCCCTAAGCCCTCAAAAGCAGAATCCCAGGGGACACTGCTAATCAGCTCCCTCAGCAGCTTAAAATTGCTCTCTTGAAATCCAGGGTAGCAACTCTCCTGACCTTTTTTCTCATTACAACAAAAAATTGAAACTTCACCATTTCATGATCACTGTGGCCAAGACAGCCACCTACCATCACATCTCCCATGAGCCCTTCTCTGTCCACAAAGTCAGTCTAGGAGGGCATTTTCCTAGTTGGCTGTGTACTTGTGACAAGAAATTATCTTCAACCTACCTCTGGAATTTCCCAGACCTGCTTGTCACAGTGGTCTCGTATTCCCAGTTGATGTCTGGGAAGTTGAAATCTCCCATAAGGACAAGGGCTACCAATCCAGAGATTTCTTCTAATTGCCTACAGAATAAATCATCAGTGCTATCATTGTAGACACCCACTACAACATCTGCTTTGTTTTCCACTCCCCCAATCCTAATCCAGAGGCTCTCCACTGCCACATCTCTAACTGTAAGGGCTGTACAATCAAACATCTCCCTTACATACAGTGCAACTCCTCCACCTCGCCTGCCCTGCTTATCCCTCCTGAACAGCCTACAGCCCTGCATCCCAGCTCTCCAGCCGTGGGACCCATTCCACCAAGTCTCACTATTACCAACTACATCACAGCCCTGGGAGCTGACCAACGCTTCCAGATCACATTGACTGTTTCGCATGCTGTGTGCGTTGGTGTTCTCCTTGTTTCGGCTGGGATAGTTAATTTTCTTCCTAGTAGCTGGTTACAGTGTTGTGTTTTGGATTTAGTATGAGAATAATGTTGAACACACTGATGTTTTAGTTGTTGCTAAGTAGTGCTTACCCTAAGTTAAGGACTTTTCAGTTTCCCATGCTCTGCCAGCAAGGAGGTGCACAAGAAGCTGGGAGGGAGCACAGCCAGGACAGCTGACCTGAACCAGCCAAAGGGATATTCCACACCATAGAGCGTCATGACCAGTATATAAACTGGGGGACTTGGCCAGGAGGGGCCGATCGCTGCTTGGTAACAGGTTGGGCGTCAGTCAGCAGGTGGTGAGCAATTGTAATGTCCATCACTTGCTCTTCTTGGGTTTTATTCCTCTCTCTCTGTTATCTCTCTTTTCATTACTGTAATAATAATATTTTACTTTATGTCAGTTATTGAACTGTTCTTATCTCAAACCACAGGTTTTACCTTTTTCTGATTCTCCTCCCCAACCCACCTGGGGTGGAGGGGTTGGGGTGGGGACACAGTGAGTAAGCGGCTGCATGGTACTAAGTTGCTGGCTGGGGTTAAACCATGACAGGTGTACAAGCGTTTCAGATACACTCCTAAACCCTCAGTGCTCCCTGGGGTTGTGTTAGCATTGCCACCCTCAGGCACTGCTGTATCATCCCTTGGCTTACCTTTTCTATTGTGTTTCAGTATAGTTTAATTGAGATGTTTATATAAGTGTTTTGCTACACAAACTAAAACACAGCATGTGGGCATTACCCAGAGGTTCCCTTTAAAATTAGGGAATTTAAAATTTAATTTAAAATTCCCTCTGAATTAAAATGCTAATACACATGCAACCTCAGATGAGTAAAGGTGTAAGTTAGTTTGAAACAGTACACTAGAGATGGCACCATTAAAACGTGACTTATCTGGCTTTATTATAGGTTACTTAGAGGTGCACACAAATGGAAATGTCATGCACTGAGATACTAACTCGGTGACAAACTGCTTTCAGTGAGTCCTTCTGTACATTCACCTTTAGTCTGTCTTCTCAGTATACAGCTGCACACAGAGCAGGACATTTATTATACACTATTTTGGAAATACCAACGAGTACTGCGTTAATCGTCCACACACCTAATTGCTGAAGAAATGTCTGATCACTGTGGGAAGCTCACTGCCATCCCACAGTAACCTTGTTAGGTAAGAAAAGACCATAAAGAAATCAGAGGAGAATTTCTTCCGCAGAGGAAATGTTATCAGTCCTGAAATTAAGAGAATTCCTGCAACGGGGTGTCGCTTCTAGATGTAGGGCGAGAACATTTCGTGCAAGCTTGTCAAAATCAACAGTGCTCTCACTAGTACTGCTTTGGAAGACATTATGGACCAGTGCCCAAGCAATTATATTCAGTTAATTTTTGTCTACTTTAGTGAGGAGGATGGCTAAATACAAAACCCCTTTTAAGGTTTGTCTTAGCAGATTGCAAAGTAGAAAAGTTCTCTATTACTTCAGAAAGAGAAGAGTATTAAATAAGGAAAATGGCAGTGGCTAATCTATTTAAGATCGCAAAGGTCGAAAAGAATTGCTGTATTGTCCCTTTTCCCTAGAGGCAGAGAAAAACTCCCCTTACGTGCAAAGGAGGGTAAAGGAGACAAGAACAGTTCTAAGTGGAAAGAAAACTGCAACCATCCTGGAGCTGGGGACATAGCAGCCATTAGCATCATTGACTTAATTCAATCATCTTGATAAAGCTGTTGCAAAATTAACAAGCATACCACCCCCTCTCAGAAACCGTGCTCGCATTTTATACCTTCAGTGTGTTGTCACTACTGTGCAAGAGCATCGTGTTACTATTAAAAAAGGGTTAACAGTTAAAAAATAATGCTCATTCAGAAATCCATTACACCAAAACATACTTTAGTAAATAGGCTTTATTTTACAACGGTTTTTTTTCCACCTATTCTTACAAAGCTTCCATGAGTTAAAGCAATCCTCCACTCCAGCTTTTGAGGCTTTCAGGTGTCACTGAAACAACTCAACTGAAACAATTGGATGTGTTTTTCTCATTTAGATTCAGCACAGCTCAAACCATACTAGGGAGCTTATAAGAGAACAACCACCCATCAGTGAAAAACAAAGTATGTTTTTCATCTTATGAGTCTTTGGGAGGAGGTAAAAGGACAAAAAAAAAAGTCTAAAACCTTCTGATAGGAAACCTCTTTGAAATTGGTCTTCTTGATGCTCAAGTAGTAATATTTTGCTTCCAAGTATGAACAGGTTTCTTCACTGCTTAAGATACAGCATGCAGCTACCACCCGTAAGCTTTAGTCCACACTGCTTTCTTCTTGAACTCTGCAAGAGATCTCAAGGCCAGAAGTGTAACTGTGAAGACAAGGACAAATGACATTCATTTGTGCAGTCCAGACTGGAAAGGATGTGAGAGTTTTCTCCCTAGTCATTTTATTAATACAGGTATAGATTCAGTTCTGCTTTTACTAACTCTTTTCGTGACTTTTTGTCTTCCTAGCCTGAACAGTTTCTGATGCTACTTCTGCTGTTCACAACGTAACACTAGTCTCTACACCACCCTGAAATATAATGTTGTACTGGGCCTTTCATCTGCTTTATGGCATGTATCCTACTGAAATCATATCACATCATCTGCTAATTAGACCATCACTTTGAAGTGGCACATAGTTCAACCAACACTGCAGAAAGTTTGAATTCAATGAGCAACGATGCAAGAGGGGAGATAGGAGGCGCTGGTAAGGACAAAAGCATAAAGTACAATGTCTTAAGCCATCTGTGCAATGCACTGATCAGAAATGCAATTCACTGATGCCTCAATTCAACCTGAAAGGATTGTGTTTAAGCAAAATCCAGTAACCAAACCAGTCACATCCATCCACAAGGGAGTTCCATGTTCCAGTACTTAAAAGCAAAAAAACCAATGGAAAGGCCAAGTTTCTGGTGGAGATTAGCAGACAAAACAGGGGAATTCTGAAATTTATCAGAGAGTGAATAAAGATTGCAGACCCTCCAAACAAGGCTAATTAACCAGATTTCAAGAAGCCATGTTTAGGTCCAACAAATCAGGTGATTCAAAAGAGGTGCCTTATGTTAATGGAAGGAAGCATAAGCACACTCACTTAATTTGAGACTATTTGTGGTGCCCTCTTAAAATGACAAGCACAGATTGTATTCACCATCCTACACACCTAGGTAAGCTAGAGCCACAGGCCATTACTGTAGTTCAAAATATCATGTACTTCCCATCATTCTTTTCATACATGTTTTCAGTAACCCTCATTCCTCTATCCTTTCTTGTCAGACCAGCCTACTAGGTTGTCATTGCCTGTCTCCTATCCCCTTCCCCAGAGTTCAGTCTTCAGTTGCACCTGTTATGCGATTTCTATGACTGAAATATGCTTGTAGGACCAGATGTACCTTTAGGTTCTTTGGATCTTCAGTCATACATCGTAAACATTGGCAGATGAGAGAGCAAATATAAGAAGGTGTTACAGACAGGAATGTTAACCTATCTGTGAAGGTCTCCTTAAAGACAAAATATAGCTCTCCTACATGTGCTAATAGTATAGATTCATCTCACTCATTTTAACAACTGGATTTTGATCTGTACTGATAGTTACGGAAAAATAAGGACCCAAGTAAAAATATCCTACCTTTCAGCAGGTCCGTGGAAGATTTTGATAATGCTTCCTTAGGACTTTCCATCATATTGATCAGCCAGTCAATAAACTAAAGATCGAAAATATAAAGGAAAATCTGAATTAAACCAGCCTTTGTATCAGAACACCACAAATTCTTTTCGGTTTGACAGGCAACATCTGATTGCTGCTAAACTCACAGTTATCCAATCAGAGGCAGTGGCCTATCAGAGGCTTCGGCTCAAACTATCTAAACGCCCTAGAGTACATCTCACTGTCAGTGTAATTTCTCCCATAGCTGGACCTGAAACTCCTTTTGTTCTTTCTCATTACCTCAGCAATAATTCTTTGTAATGAAGAAAGCACAGTAAATAGTTTCCCTTTGTCTTGTCTGTTCCTGCCTTTAATGTATTAATACGATCTTTTCTTATTGGCCTTTTGTCCAAACATTTTACTGCAAACCCTTCAGAACTCTTGCTGCCTTTGTCCCTCTTTTGACCTCTCTCATTTTTCATTGTTTTTCTGGCAGCACAGGGTGCCTGGAGGACAACGCAGTATTTCAAATGTATTAGTATGATTTTCAGGGCATAGTCTCAAATTCTTCCCCAAAACCTAATTAAGCACTTGCATATTAACAGCCCACTCCTGCATTCTTCCCACATTCTGAATTCTGACTTCACCAGTGACTCTGAGCACAGGAGTGTACACAGCCAGTCCTTAACAGATTCTGGTTTGCACAAAACAGCTAAGTATCAATCTATAGGTTTATAACAATATTTCCACATATCTCAACCACAAGCAATCTACAGTAGGCTTGCCAAATTAGGCACAATTTTCCACACTTATTTTCAACTTATATATGAAAATAAATGACATGCACTACAAGCTGCACAGGAGATCTTTGATTGCAATAAATTGCCAATGTGGTGAGGTCCAACTGCAGAGGATCTGTCTTTCAGTGTTTAAAAGACAGACTTGCTACCAGCAGCTGCCAACTCTCCTCTCTCAGCTGTACCCTCTTAAGAGTTTGACTCCCAACATTGGAATGTTTTTTGCTCTTTGCAGCTCTCACATTTTACTTGAGAAACTACATTCAGTCTTTGGAGATAAGTCATATCTGATTACAAATAAAGAAAAACAAGATCACAAGTCAGATGCAGTAGATAGAGAGGAAATAACTGGTTCACCTCAGACTTGAGCTGACTACTAAAAATTGGGTGCTTTCTGACTCTTGGAAAATGCTTACTACTACATGCAACTTTACCTTCTGTGTTTGTTCTTTCCAAGGCTCTTTAGCCAGCAAAAGGGAAATGCTGCTTGGAAGAAGAGTGAGAATCTCTTGCACGGCAAGTTTGTCAATGGGGTGCTTGCCAATGTGATCCTCAGATAATTCCGGTATTATCATCTGGTGCTTCCACGGTGACCAGTCAGAACTGAGGCCAAGCAGTAACGGTGCACTGTGGTCAGCCCAGGCCACCACAGAAGCTGCAAACAGCCACAGGAGGAAATCTATGCACTAAACAGGAAAAAGGCAAAAACGCACTTTATTGAATGAATAATACAGCAGGAGAAAAAAAGAACAATTAAAAAAACCCAAACCAAAAATCCAGATGGTGGCTTGCTCTTCAGAACAACAATCTGAAAATTCAGCTAACATTCCAAATGGAAGAACTAAAAAGTTCTTAATACTCTCTTATGCTTTGAAGCAGCATAAGCCTTTTTCTAAACTCCAAACGAAACTAAAATGTCTACAGGAAGAAAAGCAAAAGGACACTTTTCTGAAATCATCCTTTAGATTAAGGCTGAGCCACATTCTGTTCAAGATGGGGAAATAACTTCTTTACAGCAGGCTGACCATCGAGGGAGCAACCCCACCCTTGTGGTGCTACAAATGGTTGGGAAATACTGCAGCGATGTAACGAATGCTTTTCTAATCTAAGCAGTAGCTTATTTTTTGTCCTCAACCAGAAGATTTAAACAGCTGAACAGATGTAACAATGAATAATATTAGTTCCCTAAAACTGTCCAAGTCCTCTTAGAAACAGCAGCTTCACAGTTTTGACCTGCTTAGACAGTTCTACTGGTGAATTCAAGTTTTCCCTTTAATTGTTCTAAATACAGTAAATTTGAAGAAATGATTTCCTTTAGTTGCCTTTAGCTTCTATCATAATTTAAATGCCACGGTTATTTTAAAGTAAGAGTTTTAAATACACATACATTCACAAAAATGGAGAAGAATTTCTTTATGGAGGTAAGATGACAATCTTCTAAAATATAAAAACATGGGGAATAATACTTAATGCTGAGGAAGAATTATTTTCCTGAAAGCTGCAATTATTTTTACAGTACGTACCTCTTTAAGATTGACATTTTGTAAGGTTGTTGACTTGTATGCTAAATTTCTGATGTAGCCCATCAGATCTAGCAGCCAATCCATTCTTTTCAGCACTCCTAGAAGAAGAAGAACATTGACTCATATAAAACACTAGAATACACCATTTTTCATTAAAAAGCAAGCACAAGGAATCACTATACCAACAAAGCACTGACTGTGGAAGTACAATGACCACCAATACCACTATCAGGTTGATTCGCGGTTGTCACTGACAGAAAGCATACGGGAACTTAAACAATACAAACACTCTGCTTATAATGCAGGCAACACAGTAAACACACAGAAAAAGGAATACTGAGCAAGAATTATTTGACATCATGGCAGCCTGCAGGTCCCACTAACCAAGCCTGCTTGTATGACCAGCATAGAATCCTTACGTCTCACTCAAGTTTTTGCCCCAGTACTTCATCTAAGTCTAGCACTGATGTCACTGTACATTGGGCATGAATGTGGGAGTGCTGTGAAAATCCTCCTACAGGGCAGAGAGGCTCAGTAAAATACAGCCAAAGCATGCAAATAAAATCAGCCCTCAACCCAAGGCCAGAACATATTTAATTGACTACTGTCATAAAACATATTTAATTGGACTTCTGTCCAAAATCCGTTCTACCTCCTACAAACTAATAACCATCTTTACCTTCGAGGCCATGTCACTTCATACACTACCATTTCCTTGTACACTTTACATGTGCTCCCTTTCATACTGCCTCCTCTTTTACCCAAAGGAGCCTCACTTCACTCATTCAAAACTCACTACTCTCTGAAATTCTTCAACTAAAGCTGGCAGCTAAGGCGTCCAGCAATATAATGCTTTGAAATTGTTCTGTGAACACAGGCAGCCAAAGATCCTTCTCCTATGAAAACGAGGACACCTCATTCTTGCCTCCCTCTGCTCTTGTTTCTTCCTCCTTTATCTTCCTCTGTGATTCTGCTACTTCTCTTGCATCAGCTCCAGTGCTTTATTGGACCGTTAGCTGAGCAAGCCCAACTTATTAACCCACCAGATAACTATCTGGTATGGTTATGAAGTGGCGGAAGGGCAATTTGTTTCCTGTGTTAACTCAGTGCAAGGAGTTCAGAAAAGCAAGCTATCTCCTTTGTTCAACCATTCTCACAGGAACACGCCCCTACCTACTGTGTCACACACTGGTAAATCAGTTACTAGATCTGAGGGTTAGGAGAGTTGCACTATTACTGGTCTGTGATGTGCTATGTACATTTCTAATAATACCTTACACTGAAAGTCTAAAAAGACTAGGAGACACAGACCTAGTCAAAACTCTGGTCTGCAAACCACCAGGCTAAGATAAATGATTTGTAGCTGATCCACAAAAACATAAAGAATTGGAGAAAAACATAAAGCAATGTTTGATACAAGTATTAGAACAGAAAAATTCTGAAGATTTGAGTAGTTTCTAATACAAAGAAATCTGGAAACACTTGGGTTAAACCAGCTTAAAATAATTTTAAATGGATCAGTATAAATCCATCCATATCTGTTGATTTTTTGTTAATTCTTATTTAAGCCTGACCTTACCTGTGTTTTCATGGCTCACAATACGAGCATGATAGACACCGTGCAAGAGCATCCATAAAACATTTTCTTTCTGGTGATATCTTGCCACAGTATCAATCACGGCACTGAAGTTCATCAGAGGCAGTCTGCCTTGAGAAATTAAATACACTTTCGTGAATGTGGCCTTCTCTATATTGTTCTGCAAATGCAATTAAAAACCATGTTAGATTAAAATACACCCTTCTTGTGGGAACAGTAGATGCCACATTCCTCTTTATAAAAAAAGGGGAGAAAATTCTTTGATTATCTAGCAGGCTTATTTTTCTTCAAGAAAAATTATGAAAATGAAGACTGTAAGTTTTACTTTAATTTTACGTGCTTCTAAATATTCCAGCAAGTGCAGCTCAGTACAGTTTGATTATTTTCATACTGCTTTAAATTTTACATTCCCCTTTAAATTGAAATGAGCCAGCCTGACAGTTCTGGAGACTCAAGTCTTCTTGCAAGACAGATTCACTGCACTAACAGAAAAGGTTTTCTTAAATGGCGTTTTCCAGTGTGGAAATAAGAAGTCAAAGATATAAGGAAATGACAGTTCAGCTTCCCTAACCTATTTAAATGCTTGATTATTGAAGTGTTGAGGCCTGAGCAACAGGCCCTGAACAAAAGTTGACCTACAGACGAACATCCCAACAAAATGTTGTATAATACGTCCGATCATTAGTGAAATATGTCCGATCATTAGTTAAATATGTCCGATCATTAGTTAAATATGTAGCTTAGATGAAATATAGTTATTAGTAAAGATAAATATCATGAGAAGATGTTCAGCTTTCCTGTCTCGAGGCAGGTTGTCAAGGCCATGAAACCAGGTGTCTGGCCTTGTTTAGAAATATGTGGTCAAAACCAGACAGATAAAGAAGTTCCCCTGGTTCCTCCTTGAGCCTTGGCCAAGCTTTGGGTGGAATCTAGAAGGACAGCAAAACCAGAGGTTTCCACACTTGAAGTTTTGCAAGATGTTTATTCAACTGTATAAAAGCTGGACCCTCTTACAGCGACTTTGGAGACCTCACCTACGAGTGGACGCACTACGTAGAACCTCCCAATTGCTGGGACAGGTTCTCCAAATCCTCACTGTAACCAGGGCTCCCCAGCGATTGCGGATCTGGATGATGGTAAAGTATTAGGGCAATTGGTGCTGCATCTTTCTTAATCACTATAGCTAACTCTATGTAGTAATGATCAGATGCATTAACCTGCCTATTTCCTTTGCTGCTTAAAGCTAGAGTGTAATAAGCCTATTGTTTTAAATAAATGCATTGCCTTATTTCTGTATTATCTTAATATAGACAGTAAAATAAGCCTACTCCTTTTGTTGGTGTCTGTGTCCTTTCTGTTGACCCCATCTGTGGGCAAAACAATTATCTAGTGAATCGGTCAGTAAACAGAACAACATGGTTTTATGTCATGGATATTTGTCTATAACAACCTGATCTGAAACCATCAAGTCCTTCCACATAGGCCATTTCCTTAACATTTCAGCTGCTGAGAATTCCACTGCTAATTGATTCCACTGCTGAGCTAGAAGCTGAAAGTTTTTCTGTTCCATTGTCAACCTTAGCCATCTTGTCCACCAGCAAATATTTTGAGCGTGAATGCAAATATAGCACATTAAGCCAATAATGAAAGGTTGTTCAGTCAAAGTATTTCCCATTTTTAATAGAATCAAGGATGCACCAGTTCAGGCACAGCTAGTCAGCAGGATACATTTACAGTCCGTTTCAAGTAGGTGGTTATGTTAACCAAAGAGGACTATGGTCTGCATCATTGGTCTGGGATTTAGAAGATCTAACATCACTCCTGTTCTGCTAACAGAGCCCTGCCTGAACTTGACCAAGTTAGACTCTCCAGTTCAAAGCTCCCAGGTGTAATCAGTAGTATTTCAGTTGCCTTGAGAAAGTTGGATATGAGCTCTTATCACTTTTGCTTCTCTTGGCTGCCTGCAAATTGAAGCCAGAACACTCCTACTTGCATGGCAGATAAAACAGTTAATGCTCCCAATGAGCTAAAACACTCTGGTGAAAAGAAAAATGGTAAGGCATGCTTGTTTCACATGATTTGGTGATAAAAGACCAGGTAACATCATTACCTTAGAGATCTGGACAATGCGATCAATCTCTGAATCAGCCATTTCTGAGATACATTTTGCTACATCAATATACATCTCCAGTTGGCCTCTCTGGAAACAGAAAAGTAAATGCATGTTCAGTTGTATATTTCCAGGTTTCTTCATTGTTAAAATTGGTGAGACCAGGAACTTCGTTAATGATCACGATGAATATTTAGTCTAGTCTCTAGCCTCGTTTTACTTATTCTATTTTAGAAATTCTGTATTTGCTGGGGACTTCAATGTACTTAATTATTAAGGGATCAGAAAACTTTCAAAGAGTTTGTTTTATTTTTAATGGAAAAGTGCCTTTGCTGGGAGGTATCTTCTGTAGCTAGATAGTTTCTTTAAATCACTGTGAGAAGCTTTAATTCTCTGTTGGGAAAAACACCCTTCTGATTGTTCCCTGCTTCTGTTTCAGTATTTCAATACTAATATCGTATTTTTCCATTACCAAATCATTTATGAGGGAAAAGTGTAGATTAAATTGGTTTCACAACTTAGTCATATTCTAAAGAATATCTGAAAGTAACTTAAATTGAAATTATGCAGGCATCTTAACTACTATCACTAAAAATTTTACATCTACTGCATGTTTCAAATCTGACAGGTCAATGCAAAAAGAAACCGTCAGTAAAAATATCCAGTTACAATGTTAATACACCTCATAGTTATTCCTTACCTGAATGTCATTTGGTAGAAGCTCAAATATTTTATCCACAGCTTGGCACAGAAAGCTCCAGCAGTACTGGGCAGGGTCTGGAAGTTTCATTGCCTGCATGAGCCCCTGTAAAACACACTGGCAAATTTCTCGGT
Organism: Cariama cristata; assembly: GCF_000690535.1. NCBI lineage: Eukaryota > Metazoa > Chordata > Aves > Cariamiformes > Cariamidae > Cariama > Cariama cristata. The sequence continues at coordinate 11,419 of NW_009602142.1, forward strand.
TTTTTGTGCGGTTCTTCACTTCAAATTGTTGTATCAAAAACACTTCTATAAAAGACTGTAGTTTGTCTTCTGCAACATATTTCATCCACAGAGGCAGGGTCATGAAAAGGTATTTCTGAGTTTTCATCTGAAAAGCAAAAACTTTTGCTTAGTTTCAGATTCTAGCTCTTCGCTGACCTTCAACTATTGCTCTAAAGGACGAAATTACAAAAAAGTGGCTCAAACACCACTTAAAAAGAGCAAAGTCATAAATACTTCTCAATTCTTCTTGCCTCTTTTGATGAATTGCTTGAACTAAAGAGTTCAAACATGTCAATACTCTGTTTTCCTTAAAAATTGAGGAACTTTCTTTCAGTGAACCCTAGATACCATGTTTCTGTACACAGGACAATTGTGATTTCCCTATAGGGTGCCCACTGCATTCCTACATAAAGCATACAGACTGACTAGACAGCTAAGGATAGAAGCATGGTACCCCTAGCACCATTAATATTGCCAGCTAGTGAGGAAGAATGAATAATTACCTTGAAGGAATCAAAAGCTTACATACTCTGTGGCTGAGCTCATTTTGTGACCTCAAGTCCCCACCGTAGTGAGAAACTGGTGCTCAGAAATAAAATCTTTCTTTTTTTTTTGGTACCTTACCAATTACATTTCTTAAAATTGCCACCAAGTGTTTTTATAACTGGGAAGACTAATGAATTAAAAATTACAAGACAAAAATACCCCTTGAAGAAGAGAAGATCACAGAAATCCACAATGGATTTTCTGAGAATTGTCATGAACCTGCTTCTCAACTTGTATAAACTGACAGAACTGCACAGTCAAAGTGCACTGTGGGATTCAGGGAGTCTTACATACCGTATCATGGAATCCATGTTGTACCTCTGTAAGAAGGATAAGCCCAAATTTGGTTTTACTATAGGTTAGTCTATTGACTATTGATTATCTACAGAATTAATTTTCACGACGTGAGACGTTCTACTAGATCAAGAGACATTGCTGGAAGAAGCAGGCAAGCTTTCAGATAGGCTGGACCTTTTTCCTGAGACTATCAACTGGTAAAATAAAAGATACTTTTTCTCCCTACGTGCCATGCCTTCTTACATCTCTAGGTTAGCAGAGCTATAGCATGAAATGAGATAGAGGGAAAAGGTCTTATGCAATCTAAGTAAAACCAATGTGGCAGATCTTAAGTCTGCCTTGAATTTCAATGCCCCCAAATAGCCTTTCTCTTACTATAAATATTTGCTAAACAATATTTCTGCAGAATTCTGAAGCCAGTAACCCTTTTCTGGTGAGACATCCTAAACATCATCACTGAGGAATCTTATAGGAAAGAAGTGCTGAGGTCCCACAAATTTTCTGACATACGTACACTGAGATTGTAGACAAGGGGAGGCACCACCCACATCCCCAAAAGCATTGCTGCATTTTGAGATGATTGGGCCTGTGTCACAGCCAGTTGAAGGCAGAGATGTTTTACCTCATCACCTAAAGCAGAAGAAAACAAACAGAAGTTAAGAAATTATTTTCACTTTAAATTTGTTCTCAACTCATAAAATAAAGGAGGGTTATTGTTCTACTAGAGCACTACATTAAAATTTGCTTTTCTAGAGATGCTGCTTAAAGCTTTTAACACATACATGTTAGAAGTCTTCTCTTCCCATTCATGCACTTTCAGCAAGAAATCTCAGGATTTGTCCAAGTTCATTTCAATTCACTCAAGAATAAAAATGTGGGAATGGTGAGAAAACTAAGAATTAAAAAACTCCTTGCCAAATAAAGAGAAGATTTAATCTACAGAAGGAGAAATGAGTCAATGTTCCTTCCTGCTAAATGTAGGAGTAATTAGCATTTGTTCACACGTTTCTACTATTCCACGTACCCCATGTTCATATGTCACAGAACAGAGGTTAGTCACTGTTACTGCTGTGGATGCTTGGTTGCAGCTTTCTCCAGATTAATAAGTGGGAAGACCTTACTGTGCAAAGAGATTATGATGGTTATGGAATCCTTATTGGTTTCTCATCAAAATCCCCTTAATGCTTTGTACAGCCTGTTTCTTAATAGAATAACTAGTTATAAATATGTTGAAGAGGTACTTTGAGCAATGGCATATAGTTCATTATTGCTACAGCAACGTATGGACGAACAATTTAAGTATTATGCTAGCATTTGACCCATTAGACAGAAGATACACTACTGTTGGATGTCAGCATAAAACTTAAACAGGTGGATTGCAAGTTAAAATGTTCTTTCAGTAATGAAAGTGGCAAACTACATAGCACGACTTTTATAAGGTTCACTAACATTAGTGCATGAACAAAGCAAAGATTTAAGAGTCTAGTATCAGGCTCTTTGAAATAAAGTACCTTACATGAGAAGTTAAGTCATTTGCACAACTTGGAAAAAAATAACAAGATACTTTGGTAACCAAAAATTCTCTCTCACTAGCTTGGACTACTAAAACACAGATTATAAATCGACTATGACTGTTCATTTCAGAGCACTATTCAGTAACAAACAAGTACTACTTCAATCATGTTGTATGCTTTCTGCTCAGCAACAACTGCAATAAACCTTGTAAGATGGGAAAGCAATCTGTTGTCTTCGATATATTTACAGATGAACAAATATTCACAGTAGAATTTGTGAAATATTTAATGTTCATGAAAACACTAATGAATTCTCAGATATGAATAACAGTGACTTAGAGAATCAGGGGATTGAGCATATAGTCTAATTTTCATAAAAATATTAATGATATAG